>NC_092164.1:28640285-28940285 GCF_045791955.1 Oncorhynchus clarkii lewisi
CACCCATTCAATAATACAACAATCCCACAACATCAGTAAACGGCAGTCATTGACCATCAGAATATTCTTCAGGAATTCATCAAATTACAGTACGTGTCCACTTGGGGAGGAGTGAAGAGAGCTTTGTGCATATCATCCCAAAAAACAGCTTGAATCCATGTTTTCAACAAAAAAGTTACATGTGATGACATTGAATCAACATTGAAAACTGATTGGATTTGCAAAAAGTTATCAATGTAATGGAATTTCGTCTTTTTTAAATCCAATTTCGTCTTTTAACCTAAATCTAATAATATGGTGACTTTTCTTGTTGATTTTACATTGAATTCACGTTAGTTGACAACTCAACCAAATGTAAATCAAAACTAGACTTTAAACTGAAGTCTGTGCCTAGTGGGATGTTCCAGGAAAGGTTGATGGGAGGGCAGCCTTTCTCTGACCCCATCAGTAGAACCATTAGTACAGAGCAGGGAATTTGGTTACCTCCCTATACATAGACTATTACGGCTTGCTGCTTTTTCACACACAAAGCCAACATTTACAAAGAAAGATTGAGAAATGAATAAACTGAAAATTGAAGTTATTCAGTACAAAAAAAGTAACAGATGAGCACAAGGCAAAACCATAACCTCAGTGTGTAGAATGATGAACACATTGGAATGGGATGTTGGTGGGAAAAGCAGTAGCAGTTGAGCAAAGCAATGCCTCGGCCAAGGCAAAGCCTTGTACAGCCTCAGTACATTTTTGAGAGACATCGAGAAAACATTGAGAAAATTGAAAAAAAGAGATGGTGTTGTTCTTGGTAGTGTGGTAATGGTGTCCACACTGTACAGGAACAGCAATGCTACAAAATGAGACAATGAGCCTTGAGGTTGTGTGGGTCACATATTTCTGTTTCTGCAGTGTATCATAGTGTACTTAGACCATAAATGAAAAAGCAAACAGCTAGACTGCTAGAGAATAGCTTCAGAATTACAATTGGATACAATTTTAGCTACTAATATACCGATCCTGGCCCAAATGGATGTTGTTCAACATTTGTATGATTTTTAACATTTTCAAGACAATTATATTAAACATACTTTTTTCATAGAGCAGTATGTGAGTATGCCCCAGTGACTGAGTCCTAGCCTGAGCCTATTCCGCAAATTGCCGTTTGCAGTCTATTTCCCTTTATCCTTCTACCCTGTCATGATGAGCTTACAACAATGTTATTCATTTATCTTAAATTAAGTTCCCAATATGTGCTCTGGAGGAAAATAGCAATTTCCCAGACAAATGTTCTTGTTTATCTTGTTTATGTGTCTGGTAGTTTTCACTTTGGGGTTTTCACATTCTTCCGTCTGACAGAAAATGGTGTAACAGCTGGAAATTCATTCAGCTTTTAACAATCAAACGCAAATGATGAAAATAGTCTGTTTTTGTATGTGGAGATCTGTGTTGAGATTAAATATAAACACTAAGTCTTTTCATCTAAGACAGAAAAAGCATCCCTTGAATTTTAGGAGTCCCATTTGCAGGCCCATTTGTTTTGTTTGTGCTTCTTCAAGGAAAGCTTTTATTTATCAATGGGTTGTTTTGATCTATAGGTGTTTGCTCCAATCATTAATCTGAGAACCCATCAGGCAAAGCAAAACTGGTTTTAATGATTTAGGCTGACGTCTTTTATGACGTCATGGTTTGTGTAAAGTTTTCCAGTTTTTATACAGTTTAGGCAACTAGGAAATTATGTCTTTACCTGACCAGACAACAAACAAAATATGATGTCTTTCCCAGACTGTCACGACATCCGCCGAAGTCGGCTCCTCTCCGTGTTCGGGCAGCGTTCGGCGGTCAACGTCACTGGCTTTCTAGCCATCGCCGCTTCATTTTTCATGTATCCATTTGTTTTGTCTTGTTCCCTGCACACCTGGTTTTCATTCCCCAATCAATTCATATGTATTTATTCCTCTGTTCCCCATCATGTCTTTGTGTAGGATGTTTGTGTTATGTGTATTTTGATATTGTGTATTTTGTTACGCGTATTACTTTTTGTCTGTGTTCCGTGTTTTGGGCACATTTATGTTATTTTGTGCTGTCATTTTGACCGGAATAAAAAGTGCGCCTGTTCACTACACTCTGCTCTCCTGCACCTCACTTCGCCTCCAATACACACTCCTAACACAGACATCTTGATGTTTTCATTAACAAAAATATTTTATGATATGGTTAACAGATATCTATCCAGACAGAAAATCAGTTTACATGCTGCAAATGACGCCATTATGACACCATTACAATTTCGTCAAATCAGTGGCTGTGATGTGCAGGAGAATTTAACACTATATGGTAAAAACCTGATATTCCCACAGAATGCCATGAAAGGTGAAAAACACATTTTAAGACAACAGACAGATTGAACTATTCATCTCTTGCCAAATTCATTATTGCTAATAATGAAAATAAATCATTTTTCTTGTTGGTTTTTTATTAAGAACAGCCTATAAGTATTTATAGCTGCACCATATTTCTATATTCAAATTATTTTATTAAAACAGTTAACAGGCTGAAAATCCATTACGTGCGCAACACAAACATATAGCTATGCAAGTTGTTATTTGGGTCAAAGTGCAGAAAACGTCATTATTTTTTGCCGGATTGGCATTCACCGGGCGCACGGCAAGACACCAATACACTTTCATCTCAGTTCATCATTCAACTGATAACATCAGCAATCATGTAGTACATTTACATATAAATACAACACATTTGGCTAAATTAGATTGTGAATCCAACCCAGGGCCTAGGTTACCAGAAACATTTGTTGACCAAAATAGCCAGGTGATTGCTTCAGTTTTCCACATTTTACATTTAGATGATAAAACCCGATGAATGGCGCTTAATGGCATATGCAGCTGCTCAACAGTAATTAACTTTCAAATGACTATTATTAAAGTAATTTAAAGTAAACTGACAATGGCATTAGTTGACAGGTGGTGTAGTATGCAATAAATTCTCTCACAAAATGACTGCTCCATTAGGCATTTAGTCATATTCGCAAACGTAGGCTCAATCTAAAAATCAATAAGTTATGGTAATAGAAAAACACAGCGGTGGGATAGAGTGACGTGATCAAATATGCCTACCTAGTATGGTCAATGCTTTGCGCAGGACAACACAAACTGGGGTATCATTATCAAACTAGGTGAGGAGTTTGGTCAGTTGAGTTATTGCTGGGTCGTATTTATTAGGAACCTAAAGGAAGCAAACGGACTGAAACAGGGAGGAACTCCCTGAACTTGTCCAATTAGAAACAGTGGCAAAACGTTTTGCTATGGACAGCGCTAATGATTACGACCCAGACGTGTTCGTGCAAAAAGTATGCCACATTTTCTGGCAGCCATGACAATGTTGTACTTTACTTCACAGTTGCCTCAAGTTATTACATTAACCCAAGACATGGTAGCCTGCAAATCTGGACGTCTGTTAGACAAGGGGGCTTGTTAGGTTGCTTACCACAGACTCATTCATTAGCAGCAGGGTAACACACATACACGCATGCACACACAGACACACACACACACACAAAAAGTTAGTCAGCCCTCACATGCTCCCTCTAGTGTTATATCTTTTCTCTAAATACTAATGAAATCATGAAAAAATGTTGACGTACACATAAAATCACCCTTTAATGCAGCCATCTGTGTTCTTCCCAGAGCAATCCCACATTACCCACGTCCCCCTTGGATTTAATTTAATTCTGATGCGTTGCCCTTAGATTCCATCTTTCATTTGAAAAACAGAAAGAGAGCTTTGATGCCCCACAACTCCTCCGCAAGCATCAAACACAAGACACAAGAAAAGCCACAGCCGACATCCCGACTTGAACCTCGGTACATTGTGTTCTTGTCTAATTTCCTGATGTTTGATGAGCAATTCATTGGTGAGAAGTACTTACTCTTTGTACTCACTCTTTGACAACTCATTTTTACAACTCATGTTTACACCTCTGGCAACCAAATCCACTTCAGACTGAAGCGTAGAGGACAGGGCTTTCAGACAGTAGCTTTACCTGTCGATGTCTCTCCCTCTGCTTTCCGTCTGTTCGTCTCTTTGTTTTGGAAGGTGTTTGAGGCTGTCCCCAAGACTGTGTGAATGAGGGTGTTTGATGCCCACGGCGAGAGATGAATACTAATAATGTAGACTGGCAAAGCAGCGCAGAAGGGCCCTCTGCTGCCACCTTTTGGCAAACTTCAAAGCATAATACTATAGATAGGTATAGTGATTGAGAATTCAGCAACAGTCAGTACCTTTGCAATTCTCTCTCCCCTTCTCTCTCTGTTTCTCTTCAACCTCTACCTCCCTTTCTTTACTGTGTCTCACTGGCAATCCACATCCTGTCTGTATTGTAAGTCCCCCTCTTTCTTGCTGTAGCACACGACTGTACCTTTTTTCTCCTGTCTCATCTACAGTCTCATCTTCTGAGAGGTGTCATCATATCCTCTGCTGATTGTTCCCTTCTATCTACCTGTTACAGCATGCATCCCAAATGACACCCTGTTCCCAATATAGTGCACTACTTTTGACCAGAATCCATAGGGCTCTGGTCAAAAGTAGTGTACTATGTAGAGAATAGGGTGACATTTGGGATGCTCCACAGTGATTGCTCGGGACATTTAATCAGCCAAGCCTCTTCCCTGTTCCCCATTATCCCTTATCCTCCCAAGGATGACGTGATGAGACAATTAGTTGTAGGAAGCAGCGGCATTATGCCCATTGAAACTGAGAGTGACACATGCCCACTAAATTTCATCTAAAATATATGTAGGATAAAAAAAATACAGAAGCAAGTTTCTCTTAAACATAATGAATTCAAATATTCTGAATTCTGCCCACAGTGTGATTGGCAACATTGTCTCCACCTGTTGCTTTGTTGTTGACCCTAGGACAATTATAGAATTATCAGATGCTACAAGCACCCTTGTACGGTTCATTTAAATGCAATTAAGTTGTTTTGGGATGGGTGCATAGTGAAGTGGACCGATAATGGCCGCCTAAAAGGGGCAATCTGAGATTCAAACAACAACAAGAATCAATGGCTATGTATCATTAATTTAAAAGTCAAAATATTGATTTTACCAATCCCAGAATGTCTTTTTAACCACAGCTGTCTTTAATGCTGCCCCTCAGAGAGCGCCTCTCAATCTGGGTTTACTCATGATCAAATAAAAAAAAAATATAAAGCAAATAATGATCTGTTGATTGGATCACATTTCATGTGAACTGTCAAATGTTTCCCTGCTGTAAAATAACATGTAATGTGGACATACTCTAGATTCTGTTTATACATTTTGAATAACACACTAATAGATGTGTAATACATATGGAGTGAATAACCTAGATATGACGTTTCATAGGGAGACAGCTCTACAGAAGTGTAATAAAGTATCTTCCCTAAGAGTGGTTTGTATTTCATTGTGATTTGCGCCTCAGTTCCAGATGTTATAGAACCTTGCTTTTAAACTTCTCTCAGGTGATCTGTTTTCTCGCAGAGTTCAGGAAAAGGAGAAATTAATGTACAAGAAAATTACATTTGCACTTTGTCCCCTGTCACTTCAGTGGAGGAAAATCGAGACGGCTGTGGAAAACCTGGGTGGTGTTCAGTAGGTAGGTAGCCTAGTGGATAGAGCATTGTACTAGTAACCGAAAGGTTGCAAGATCAAATCCGCGAGCTGACAAGGTAAAAATCTGTTGTTCTGCACCTGAACAAGACTGTTAACCCACTGTTCCTAGGCTGTCATTTAAAATAAGAGTTTAGTCTTACCTGACTTGCCTAGTTAAAACTTCTTATGGCTGCAATTCATGAACAACCGCTGAATTGCATAGTCAAATAATATTACTACAAATATTTATATTCATTAAATCACAAGTGCAATATAGCAAAACACAGCTTAGCCTTTTGTTAATCCACCTGTCGTGTCAAATTTTGAAAATATGCTTTACAGCGAAGGCAATCCAAGCATTTGTGTAACTTTATCGATCGCTTGACAAAACATTATGAACACCTAGCATCAAAGTAGCTTGGTCACGAAAATCAGAAAAGCAATCAAATTAATCCTTTACCTTTGATGATATTTGGATGTTTTCACTCACGAGACTCCCAGTTACACAATAAATGTTCCTTTTTTTTCATAAAGATTATTTTTATATCCAAAATACCTCCGTTTGTTTGGCGCATTATGTTCAGAAATCCACAGGAAAGAGCGGTCACGACAACGCAAACAAATTCAAAATAGTATCCGTAATGCCCACAGAAACATGTCAAACGTTTTTTATAATCAATCCTCAGGTTGTTTTTAAAATATATAATCTATAATATATCAACTGCAACTGTCTTTTTCAGTAGGAGAGGGAAAGGCAATGGCTGCCCAAATTCGGTTGCATATACAAAACGCTGCTGGCACCCAGCCATACAATGACGCAATGTTATCTTTCTTGCTCATTTTTCAAAATAAAAGCCTGAAACTATGTCTAAAGACTGTTGACACCTTGAGGAAGCGATAGGAAAATGAATCTGGTTGATATCCCTTTAAATGGAGCAAAGGCAGGCTATGGAACATGGAGTTTTCAAAATATAAGCCACTTCCTGGTTTGATTTTCCCCAGGGTTTCGCCTGCAATATCAGTTCTGTTATACTCACAGACAAAATGTTGACAGTTTTGGAAACTTTAGAGTGTTTTCTATCCAATACTAATAATGATATGCATATATTAGCAACTGAGATTGAGGAGCAGGCCTTTTACTTTGGGCAACTTATTCATCCAAGCTACTCAATACTGCCCCCCAGGCATAAGAAGTTAAATGAAGGTAAAAAAATAAATAAAAGGTACCAAAAAGGAATGGCACAGGGAGAGTTTTCTGTTTTAAATGTTTTAAAACATTTTGCGTTGCATTCTCTAATGAACACGATTGTGGGCCAGGAAGTTGTCAGAGAGAAGATATTAAGTAACAGACTTACTTGCCATGCCCTGAATTATAAGCCAATGATAACACAAGCTGTGTAGTCACGCAAGCCGGCAGAGACAGAGAGAGAGGGTAGCAGAAAAGTCACAATATGTATCCGCAAGAGTTCTTCGACATCACTGTGAAAGACAAATTAGTCAGGTTCTCTAGCTACTGGGTTCATCCAATAGAAAGAGAGAAGAGGAATGGAGAGAGAGAGTGAGATTTATAGACATTCTTCTCATGGTCATCAATCAAAAGTCAATCTATAACATGTTTTCAGCTATTATGAACAGTCTTTGTACAAGAGCTAGCACCATTATAGTTTGCCTCTGTGGTTCGAGAAAGATAAATATGTATAGACACTGTTGACATGGCCTTCAAAATGTCAATCAATATTCTACTGTACATTCAGTTCTCAAAGAAAAAGCATAGAAAGGCTTCAGTTGCTGAAGTCTATCTTTAACATTTCATTACACTTGGTGACCTTGACACATACTATACTATCCTCCAAACTCTTTTAGATGGAGTTCTATTTTATTTCATGAATAATCTGAATGGAGCCAACTTTGAAAGGGAAGGTCAAATTCGTGAAGGTTTCTGATTGTGGCAGTGATTTTGAAGAACCCATTCAGAAACCCTCACAAACTGACCTTACCTATCAAAATGTATTCCATTTAGATATTCACCTAATAAAATGGATGTTGCTCATATGCATCTCTGAGTCTGAACAATGTCTAAAAGAGTTCAGTGGAATAAGACAGAGGATGCCGATGAACCATCAAAGCGTTAAGACAGGGCTAAGATTGAATCGTACTACACGGCTCTGACGCTCATCGGATGTGGCAGGGCTTGCAAACTATTACAGACTACAAAGGGAAGCACAGCCAGTGACACGAGCCTACCAGATGAGCTAAATTACTTCTATGCTCGCATCGAGGCAAGTAACACTGAAACATGCATGAGAGCATCAGCTGTTCCGGATGACTGTGTGATCACGCTCTCTGCAGCTGATGCGAGGAAGACATTTAAACAGGTAAACATTCATAAGGCCGCAGGGCCAGACGGATTACCAGGATGTGTTTTCCAAGCTTGCGCTGACCGAATGGCAAGTGTTTTCACTGACATTTTTAAACTGTAAACTATGTAATACCAACATATATCAAGCAGACCACCATAGTCCCTGTGCCCAAAGAACACTAAGGTAACCTGCCTAAATTACTACCAACTTTAGCTCTCACATCTAAAACCATGAAGTGCTTTGAAAGGCTGGTCATAGCTCACATCAAAACCATTATACCAGAAACCCTAGACCCACTCCAATTTGCATACTGCCCCAACAGATCCACAGATGATGCAATCTCTATTGCACTCCACACTGTCCTTTCCCATCTGGACTAAAGGAACACTTATGTGAGAATGCTATTCATTGACTACAGCTCAGCATTCAACACCATAGTGCCCTTAAATCTCATCACTAAGCTAAGGACCCAGGGACTAAACACCTCCCTCTGCAACTGGATCCTGGAATTCCTGACAGGCCGCCCCAAGTTGGTAAGGGTAGGCAACAACACATCCGCCACGCTGATCCTCAACACGGGGGCCCCTCAGGGGTGCATGCTCAGTCCCCTCCTGTACTCCCTGTTCACTCATGCCTGCATGACCAGGCACAACTCCAACACCATCATCAAGTTTGCCGATGACACAACAGTGGTAGGCCTTATCACCAACAACGATGAAGACAGCCTATAGGGAGGTGGTCAGAGACCTGGCCGTGTGGTGCTAGGACAACAACCTCGCCCTCAACGTGATCAAGACAAAGAAGATGATTGTGGACTACAGGAAAAAGAGGACAGAGCACGCCCCCATTCTAATCAACGGGCTGTAGTGGAACAGGTTGAGAGCTTCAAGTTCCTTGGTGTCCACATCGCCAACAATCTATCATGGTCCAAACACACTAAGACAGTCGTGAAGAGGGCACGGCAAAGCCGCTTCCTCAGATCCTCAAAAGTTTCTACAGCTGCACCATCGAGAACATCCTGATGGGTTGCATTACTGCCTGGTATGGCAACTGCGCGGTCTCCAACCGCAAGGCACTACAGTGGGTAGTGCAGATGGCCTAGTACATCACTGGGGCCAAGCTTCCTGCCATCCAGGACCTCTATACCAAGCGATGTCAAAGGAAGGCCCTAAAAATTGTCAAACTCCAGCCACCCTAGTCATAGAATGTTCTCTCTGCTACTGCAATGCAAGCGGTACCAGAGCTCCAAGTCTAGGTCCAAGAGACTTCTTAACAGCTTCTACCCCCATGCCATAAGAGTCCTGAACAGCTAATCAACTGGCTACCCAGACCCCTCTTTTCCGCTGCTGCTACTCTCTGTTTATTATCTATGCATAGTCACTTTAACTCTATCTACATGTACATATTATCTCAATTACCTCAACTAACTGGTGCCCCCACACATTGACTTTATTCCGGTACCCCCTGTACATAGCCTCGCTATTGTTATTTTACTGCGGCTCTTTAATTATATGTTACTTTTATTTTACATTTTTCTTAAAACTTCTTAAAGCATTGTTGGTGAAGGGCTTGTAAGTAGCATTTCACAGGTCTACACGTGTTGTATTCGTTGCATGTAACAAATAAAATTTGAATTGATTTATATCAAGCAACTTGGTACTTTGTTGCTGTATCAGTGTGGACTGTTTGGACATTCCTTAAATACCAATCTATGAACTCCTTCAAGGTGGAACATATTCCACAAGAGAAGAGAGAAGCAGGGAGAAGCAAACCTGGGATAAAATACTATTGGAAATCTTTCAAATGTGTGGTTTGGGACTTGTCTATTGCTTCATTGCAACAGGCAAGCTCAAAAAGAAACAAAGCAAACAAAAAGAAACAAGAAGATAATTATTCGAAGGGAGAAGCAGAGAGAAGAATAGAAGAGATAAACAGAGTACATAAATGGAGAGGAGCAGAGGAGAGATCAGTAATAGCATTGTTGTGATTCTGGCGATGCTCCCCCTGCCTGTCTCTATAATGAACCTGCCGCATATTAATCCCTATCACTAATGAGGCCATTCAGACTGATAAGCTTCCCCCACACCCGCTAATGAACACATGCTAATGCTGCTGCTCCCGCCAGGCCCCTATTCACTGAGCCTAAATCAGAAAGCAACACCTGCCCGGCTGCACCGCTGTCCAGACAGTGCATAGGCTTAGGTCCAAAATGCAGTGCATCTGTCTGTTGTTTAATCTATCTATGCATTCATTCATCAGTTCATTTGTCCGTCGATTCATTCATCCATCCATCCATCCATCCTTCAATTCATTTTTGACGTCTGTCCGTCCTTCCATCTATCTATCCATCCATCCTTCCCTTTTTGACACCAATCTGTCCATCCATTCATATCTATCTAAGGGCACATTTCTTACTTATCTAATGATTTGTACATCTCTCCAACATTCTGTCAGTTCAATAAGCTGACATGAATCTGAATTTCGTTACCATGCACTGATCGCAATCTGGAGTACATTTGAGCAGCGAGGAGATTGAACCCTCGCCAGGCAAGGTGGGCCATGTTTTTCAGCCGTTTTGCTTTCACCCTTTCCTACAAACCAGGTTCCCAGAACGTTAAGGCAGACGCACTGTCTCGGCTGTATTATACAGAGGAGCGGTCCACGAATCCCACTCCCATAATTCCAGCTTCTCGCCTGGTGGCACCGGTGGTATATGAGGTGGACGCGGACATAGAGCGGGCGTCACTTGCAGAGCCTACTCCCCCTGAGTGTCCAGCTGGGTGTCTTTATGTTCCGTTTGATGTCCGCGATCGTTTGATCTGTTGGGCTCACACGTCACCCTCCTCTGGTTACCATCATCGGTCGGACGGTGTGCTGCCTTGCTGGGGAGTACTGGTGGCCCACTTTAGCTAAGGACGTGAGGGTTTATGTATCCTCCTGTTCGGTATGCGCACAGTGCAAGGCACCTAGACACCTGCCCAGAGGGAAATTACAACCCCTTCCCGTTCCACAACGACCGTGGTCACACCTATCGGTGGATTTCGTGATGGATCTTCCCCCGTCACGGGGTAACACCACGATCCTGGTCGTTGTGGGACGGTTTTCTAAGTCCTGCCGCCTTCTTCCTTTGCCCGGTCTCCCTACGGCTCTACAAACTGCGGAGGCCCTGTTCACCCACGTATTCCGGCACTACGGGGTGCCTGAGGATATAGTTTCTGATCGGGGTCCCCAATTCACGTCAAGAGTCTGGAGTCTTTATGGAACATCTGGGGGTCTTGGTCAGCCTTACCTCAGGTTTTCACCCCGAGAGTAACGGGCAGGTGGAAAGAGTCAACCAGGATGTGGGTAGGTTTCTGCAGTCCTATTGCCAGGACCGGCCGGGGGAGTGGGCGGTTTACATTCCCTGGGCGGAGATGGCCCAAAACTCCCTCCGCCACTCTTCTACCAACCTATCACCATTTCAGTGTGTGCTGGGTTTTCAGCCAGTCCTGGCACCATGGTATCAGAGCCAGATCGAGGCTCCTGCGGTGGATGAATGGCTTAGGCACTCAGAGGAGACATGGAACGCTGCCCATGTGCGGCTACAAATGGCCGTCAGGAGGCAAAAGGCGAGTGCCGACCCCCACCGCAGTGAGGCCCCGGTGTATGCACCGGAGGATCGGGTCTGGCTCTCGACCCGAAACCTGCCCCTTCACCTGCCCTGCCGGAAGCTGGGTCCGCGGTTTGTGGGGCCATTTAAAGTCCTGAGGAGACTGAACAAGGTTTGTTTTGGGTTACAACATTAACCCCTCGTTCCATGTGTCTCTCCTCAGGCCGGTGGTGGCTGGTCCACTCCAGCAGTCTGAGGTGCGGGAGGTTCCTCCGCCCCCTCTGGACATCGAGGGGGTCCCGGCATATACTGTACGAGCCATCATGGACTCAAGGCGTCGTGCGAGGGGCCTTTGGTACCTAGTGGAGTGGGACGTGTACGCCCAGAGGAGAGATGCTGGGTACCGGTGGAGGACATCCTAGATCCTTCAATGCTACAGGAGTTTCACCGTCTCCACCCGGATCGCCCTGCGTCACGTCCTCCTGGTCGTCCCCGAGGCCGGTGTCGGCGCGCTGCTGGAGCCGCGCGTCAAGGGGGGGGGGGGGGGGGGGGGTACTGTCACGACTTCCGCTGAATTCGGCCCTTCTCCTTGTTTGGGTGGTGTTCGGCGCGACGTCACCGGCTTTCTAGTCACCATCGATTCATGTTTCAGTTTCGTCTTGTTTTGTCTGTATTACACACCTGGTTTCTATTACATTTCACGTTCCTTATTTAACCCTCTGGCATACATTCCTGTTCTGTCCGTGATTGTTTATGTCATTAGTGGTTGTGTTTTGTGCTAGTGTTTTTAGTATTTTCCTATTTGGAATTTTGCTTGATATTTTGAGTAAACTCTGTTATGTTACTCAATACCTGTGTCCTGCGCCTGACTCTGCTATAACTCTGCACCCAATCGCTGACAACTGATGAACCCCATGCGCCCCATTGACATTATTATTGTGTGTAGATTGATGAGGAACAAAAACAATTTAATCCATTTTAAAATAAGGCTGTAACGTTATAGAATGTGGAAAAAGTCCAGGTGTGTGAAAACTTACTTTTTTCATGGACGTACACTACCGTTCAAAAGTTTAGGGTCACTTAGAAATGTCCTTGTTTCTGAAAGAAAAGCAATTATTTTGTCCATTAAAATAACATCAAATTGATCAGAAATACAGTGTAAACATTGTTAAATGTTGTAAATGACTATTGTATTTGGAAATGGCTGATTTATTATCTACATAGGCGTACAGAGGCCCATTATCAGCAACCATCACTCCTGTGTTTCAATGGCAGGTTGTGTTAGCTAATCCAAGTTAATCATTTTAAAACCCTTCTGCAATTATGTGCAACTATGCACATAAATTATAATTGTACATTTTATTTCTCTCCTAGTAGATTATATGTTACAGTTGTTTAGCTGACACATGCTGTATCTCGAGTCATCAACATACATCAGCACAAACCCTCAACTTTTGTTGTCAGCACCGTGTTTAAACCAAATGTTCCATCTGGATGCAATCACACCACATGCACTCCTAATGTAACTAAGGAGAGGAGAGTGTGAGATGAAGACCTTCCAGGAGTGCAGGAGAGTGAAGCGCGCGTTAACTCATGAGAAAATCATCCTGTTAGTGTCTCGTCATTAATACAATTATGGCTTATTAATGGTGGCTTATCTGTTTCTTTAAGAATTGATGGGATGAGGCATTGGTATATCAATAAAAAATAGCTCAGCATACAGACATTCTTGTGCATGTGAGAGATAAAACTTGAAATTGAAACTATTTATGTTCCTCACTATATAAGCTGAAGATCAAGGTTGCCCTCTATGCAGGCCTTGGGAACACGCACGCATGCATGCACGCACGCACGCACACACACACAGCTTTCCCAACACATTAATAGGAAATTACTTCCCACTGCAAAAACTCACATTAACCATCCATCAAGCCATCAAGTTTATTGTAATAAATCTATTCCCTGGGGGACATAGGGTCTTGATTAAAAGTTGTGAAAAGTTGTGAACTATATAGGGTTGTCACGATGTGGAACCGAACGGCCTGCTCCTCAATTAGCTCTTAAATTATAAGCTTTCGTAATGACTTTAGTAAGAGGAATGTTAATTGTCGTCTGCTTACAAGAATTGCACTTCCTGATTAAGATATGGTTTCGTTTCAGAGGAGGAATGAGATGATGTCAAATACAGTACAACAATCGTTGATTGTGTTCAGTTTAATAATCATTGTATTGTAGTTGCTTGGTGTCTGGTTGCATCTTTTCAGCTTTTGTTACTTGCTTGGCTCGCAACATTAGTTCATATACATTTTCTACATCATGTTATTGAAGTACTTCAGGATAATATAACAATCATTAATTGTACTCTGTTTAAAATCATAATTTCATAGATTCCTGGTATCTAGTTGAGTCTTTCCATCTATTCTAACTTGCATGGCTCACAACAGTCGTTGGTAAGATCAGATCCACTTTCTATATTGTGTTATTGAAGTTCTTAAGGATAAATGCCTTCAAAGACAAGAACTACATATGACAAAAGAAAAGGAATTGTAATACTTTTACTGGCAGTAATGTTGATGGCAATGAACTCTTTAGATCCAAGGTTCAACGAAAAAAGAGATGTGGTCTCTGCTTATTTTGTCCGGCAAGTTTCCATGTGTATGTGCAGTAGAGCTTTTTGTGATGTAGCTGTTGTATGTAACTCATTTAAACCCAAAGTGCAACTAAAGAAACCCATGATTAGTTTTTGATAGAGGTAATACCATTTTAGATGTCGTCATAACAGGGTGTGTGTCTGTGTGTCTGTATGTCTGTTGTGCACAAGTGTGTGAGCAGTGTGCATATGTACACGACATGAATGTGCCTGACCCGAGTTTTCAGATTTCCCTGTCATACTAGCGTTCCTCTGAATTGGAGCACAGTGGTTCCATCTCAGCCACCATGAATCTCCCGCTCCTGCTCCCGCTGTCACTCATCCGTGTCCCCTCGCTAATAAAGGTTGAATTTACCACATCCCGCCTCCCTCAGTTCCCTGCCAAATAAAGGTTGAATTTACCACATCCCGCCTCCCTCAGTTCCCTGCCATGCGTAGTGACCCGGTCCCTGCCGATCACCTACACGAGCGCCGTGACATTTCCGCTAACCGGAGTGGGCTGCTGCTAATGACCCATGGTGAATGCCAAATGCCCATCACTGACATTTCCCCCACTGCCACATGTAATAACCTAGAAATGCACTGGGTTCCTAGGTCGTCACCTACATTGTCAAACAGATAATCGACCGCTCCTTTTGTGCGTTTCCCAAATGGCACCCTATTCCCTGTATGGGCCCTAGTCAGAAGGCTCTTCAGACTAAATCAACCCACCCTCCACACATCCTGATGTTGATCATGTCACCATGATCTAGCGTGGGTGGATAGATATAACTCGATATGATGGGTCTCATTTGGGACTGTGTCACTAGGTAGGTCTGATAATATGAACTCCCCAGAAGCTTTCAAATGGAGTTTTGGAGTTCCTCTATTGCTTTTTGACTGTGAAACCTTGGTCCAAAAACATTAACCATAGGTAATGTTGGCCACGGCCATACAGAATCTTATGATCCACAAAACACTTACTCTCCTGCTGAAACTTGTAGCCTAAACAGTTCTTCCTCACATGAATACTTCAGTGCCTCAATGCCAATCATCAGCTAAATGTGTTTTTGCATTAAACTGTTAATGCATAGCAGAAAAAAAGCAAACCTTTAGAGAGACTGATGGATCACACTGCATTAAGCCAGACGGACCATTATGGGAAAGCTTTGGATCATAAACAAATGACATAATGACTACGAGTTGGTGAGGGAAAAGGGGAGTGGGGGAAGTAGGGGCTATTCTATCTGGGTACACTAAATGCAGCCGTTAAACTGTACAATGTAACTTCTAATAAATCAGGTGTACATCCAAGGCGGGTGTTGTGTGTACGAAATCTCTTTCATTTCCCCGCAATGAAAAACAAACTCTCTCCCTAGCTCCTTCTCTTTCTCTCATTTTCTTTCCCCTTCTCTTCCCATTTCTCTTCCTCTCTCTTTCCCCTCATTATCTTCCCTCCCTCCCTCCCTCCCTCCCTCCCTCCCTCCCTCCCTCCCTCCCTCCCTCCCTCCCTCCCTCCCGGTGTCGCTTGTTTCCCCCAGTGTATTTATCCCTGTATTTCCTGTCTCTCTGTGTCGGTTCGTCTTGTATGTTTCCAAGTCAATCAGTGGTTTTCCCGTTCTCCTGCTTTTGCATTCTCCTTTTTCTAGTCTTCCCGTTTTTGACCCTTGCCTGTTTCTGTACATTGAAACCACCTGCCTGAACATTCTGCCTGCCTTGCCACACTGTACCTCCTGGTTTTGACCTTTTTGCCTGTCCATGACCATTGTCTTGCCTACCCCTTTGGATTAACTCTTTGATCTCTAGGGGCGCTATTTCATTTTTGGATAAAAAACGTTCCCGTTTTAAGCGCGATATTTTGTCACGAAAAGATGCTCGACTATGCATATTCTTGACAGTTTTTGAAAGAAAACACTCTGAAGTTTCAGAATCTGCAAAGATATTGTCTGTAAGTGCCCCAGAACTCATTCTACAGGCGAAACCAAGATGATGCGTCAACCAGGAAATGAGCAGAATCTCTGAAGCTCTGTTTTCCATTGTCTCCTTATATGGCTGTGAATGCGCAAGGAATGAGCCTACACTTTCTGTCGTTCCCCCAAGGTGTTAGCAGCATTGTGACGTATTTGTAGGCATATCATTGGAAGATTGACCATAAGAGACTACATTTTCCAAGTGTCCGCCTGGTGTCCTGCGTGGAATTCGGTGCGCAAACGCCAGCTGCTTGTACTTTTCCATTTGATTGAGGGGAGAAACCATGCTTCCACGAACGATATATCATTGAAGAGATATGTGAAAAACACCTTGAGGATTGATTCTAAATCACGTTTGCCATGCTTTCAGTCGATATTATGGAGTTGATTTGGAAAAAAGTTCGCGTTTTGAGGACTGAATTTTCGTTTTTTTTTTGGTAGCCAAATGTGATGTAGAAAACGGAGCTATTTCGAATTCACAAAGAATATTTTTTGGAAAAACTGAGCATCTGCTATCTAACTGAGAGTCTCCTCATTGAAAACATCCGAAGTTCTTCAAAGGTAAATGATTTTATTTGAAGGCTTTTATGTTTTTGTTAAAATCTTGCGTGCTGGATGCTAACGCTAATGCTAACGCTAAATGCTACGCTAGCTAGCCACTTTTACACAAATGATTGTTTTCCTATGGTTGAGAAGCATATTTTGAAAATCTGAGATGACAGTGTTGTTTACAAAAGGCTAAGCTTGAGAGATATTGAGGCATATTTATTTCATTTCATTTGCGATTTTCATGAATAGTTAACGTTGCGTTATGGTAATGAGCTTAGGTCTGTAAATAGAATCCCGGATCCGGGTTTGGTAGACGCAACAGGTTTTAATAAACATTGTAAGACTCAAACCATCTGCCTCCTGTGTCTGCATTTGGGTCTCACCTTGTGCCTTGATAGTTGATGACAGCGACTAGCGAGCTATAGGCAGGACTGGAGTACCCAAAAACTCAAGTTGGTCTGACCTTAGCCATGTCCTGGTCTCAAACGACTGACTCCAGAACAGGTTCCATCCTGTATATTCATCAGCCACTGCCTACTGATCTGAGGACCACAAGCCCCATGCTGTGTAGTGGGTAGAGCAGTCCGATCTGAACACTAAGGCAGACAGGCAGTATTTTAATGGTGTTTAAATAGTATTGCTTTTAATTACTGTAATGGCTCGTGAAATGGCTCGTGAAATGGTTGTGGAGTAAAGGAATTGACGTAAAATAGAAAAGTAGTCATAGGGCCATGGATAGTAGTCATAGGAGTCATGGTCGTTACCTGGTCCGGTCACATGAGCTGTGTCTGAAAATTACTGTCCATCCAATCCTTCCTTCCCCCGCCATTGATTCCTCAATTCCTCTCAAAGCTCTTTGAAGGAGGAGGCCCAAGGGAGAGACGTCCATCCCCTCCTCCAATGTACTTTGAGAGGAATTGAGGAAACGATCCAGATGAACCAAGAATTTGAATGCTTTTATCGCTTTCTGCACAGCCATGGACACTACCCACGGCCTAGAGTATTTTCTGGTCAGGTCACATGGCTAGGAACAACAAGGCCATGTTCCTGAAAAACCATCTTCCTGTAATGGTCCATGATGTGGTAACATAATAGTGCAGCCTAGCTGTCCTGTAACTTTATGCATGTTAGACATCCAAGGCCTCCTCTCTCTCCATGTCTGCTTGAAGAGGACTTGAAAGAAAATGGTCTCCGGGGTATGAAAGACACAAGTACTATTTTCCCCGTCCCACATTTCTTCCTCCTGGCTTTCTGTGGGGAATAGCATCCAGCGAGCATCAGTAGTCCTTCCAGACTTGACATGTCAATCAATCCCTCTATTCAATGCCTCAAGGAGCCAACTGAAAGGCTCTGCCTCATTTCAAGGAGCTGAGGATAGGCGATAGATGAAGGAGAATAAGAACTCATTCCCCCCAAACCGGCAGATATGAGACTTCCTTCTGTTTTGGGGTGGGAGGACTCGAGGTGGACTTTAGGGGACTCAAAGAGACTCTGGAGAGCGAATGCCGATAGATTTCCGGTGACGAGTGGAGAGAAACATTCAAGGCCTTGGATCAGTCCAGATCAGACCACCACCGAGATACAGGCCGACTCAGTGAGTTGATCGAGAATCGATAGCAATTTTCTTAATTACAGCGACGTGTGCACTGCTAGGGTGTGCAAATGTATAGGACATTCAAGCCGAACAGCCAAAGGCTAAAAACACTCCCATTGACTGGAGGTCAAGGTCAGTTTTCATCAAACCTGAAATCAATGGATCCATTGGTGTCACATTCCACCGTCCATGAAACAAACAATATTGCCAGTGTTTCTCCCACAATTTGAATCAAATCTCATTACCAATTATAAGAAGCGTGTGATTACACGGATAATGCCCAAACTAACCATCTGCGGCACAAAAGATAGTTATCCCATTACAGCCAAATAGAAGTGGAAGCTCTGCCATACAATGGAACATCATACAATCATCCTGAGTGCTCTTCTTTCAATTTGAGGCAGTTTATTTGCCTTTCATGCAGCCACCAATATGCGGTCGTTTGAGCAGTTTGAATGATAAACTTTCTTTCTCTTTGGGGATCGGCATAGGTCTGTCTGTCACTGTTTACAACATCAAGAGTTATGTATATATATTTTTTGAAACGATACAGGAGTAGGACTATGTAGTAACTAGATGCAAGCACTTAGATATTACAATAGCAATGTAACAATTTAAATAAAACTTGAGTCAATGTCCCTGCCTCCCACGGACATCCAATTAGCATAATAAAAAATCCCCATAGAAATCTCTCAGTTTAAGCTAGAGATATCTGTGTTTTTGCATTGTAAGGTTTCTCAATCCGCCAATGTCGCACTTCCCTTTTTGGTTCTAGGTATAACCTTTTCACCAAAATAGGGTTCTCCTATAGGGACAGGCAAATAACCCTTTTTGAATGCCTTATATATTTTAATCAAACAAGCTAGCTACTTTCAGTCCAGACAAACATTCATCCTGGCACTGAAGTTGTCCACAGCATAAAGATGAGGTATAGGAACTGTGGTGATTGCTGCTCTTTTGCAAGTACCAGTCCATGGGCAACCTGAGTAAACTGAAACAGGTTTACACTTTATTTATTCTCATTCTCTACTGGTTCCAGGCTCAGCGCTATAGAATACTTGGCTGGCAATATACCAAAGAACGCATTACATCAATAAAGATGAGAGGATTGAGATGGTATAGTGGTAGAGTGGCTCTCCCTGGTGGAAACTGTGTGGGGACTGCAGTAATGAAACAGTCAGAGCACTGTGAGTAGGTGTTCACTTGTCTGAAATATCCCATAGCACCTCGGGGAAGACAGG
This sequence comes from Oncorhynchus clarkii lewisi, assembly GCF_045791955.1. Taxonomy (NCBI): domain Eukaryota; kingdom Metazoa; phylum Chordata; class Actinopteri; order Salmoniformes; family Salmonidae; genus Oncorhynchus; species Oncorhynchus clarkii. The sequence goes on from NC_092164.1 coordinate 28,659,860, forward strand.
GATACAAGGCCCAAAGGAAGACCAGGCTCTGTAGTCTGACTAGCCTGGTGATGGCTGGGACAGGTAAACCTGATAACTATTAGGATGCACTATTCAGGGTTGTGGGTGTGTGTGTGTGCTTGGTGGACATGTCTGCCTGCCTGAGTGTGTGGGTGGGTTGCCAGGCTGTAGATAAGGATGCATGTCGGTATAATAGAGAATAAGATTTATCTCCCATAGTGTGCTGCATAAAACAGGTCGATACACTGCAAATACCCTCCATTACATTTGATAATGAAAAGCCACAGTCTTGGCTTTATGCGGCAAAGTAACAATCATATTCTTTACATCCATGAAATGTAATTATCTATAGAAAAATAAATTGGTACTTCAGTTTGTAACTGACTTTTCTGAGAATGTATTTTTCCTTTGTATGCAATAGTTGTGACAGGAAAATATGTGGTACAATTACTGAGAAATTGACAAATGCTGCATATAAAATAGTTAAATCCTTAGGGCATATCTCATTAGTAAAACATTTAAAACATGTTTTTATTTTTCTCTCTTCCTCACTCCATCCCATAGCTGCATTTCCAGTGGATACTGACATTATCAGACAGCCATCAGAGACCCATTGTCAGCCACTCAGCAGTCCACTTAAATCACTCCATGGTGAACGCTCTGAGGCCTTGACTGGAGCACTTGCACAAGTAGGGCCTGATAAATAGCCTAGTGTACATGCTAGGAAGCATGTTGCGGCGCAGCATGAGCCATGCTAACCTCTCTAACCCTTACTGGGGGTGCACATACCGTTACATACTTTATAACACAACAGGGCTATGGAAACTTGAATGTGTTGTTTTCTCACCTTGAAATGGGGTCCTTGATAATTGCATCTGATCATTAAAGCGTAACTTAAGGGAATAAACTACTTGTCTGATAGGCTGTTTTCTATGTGGCATCGGTATTAGTCTGAAACAATTATACTGTTATCAAAATTGACTACAAAGTGTAACTGTATAAATTTGGTCATAAAGTCAGTCTCGTCCAAAACTGAGTTTTGTTAGTTCATCATGACTTCTTTGAGGGTTTGGTTTCGACAGTGCTCACTCACATAGCTGTGGTAATTGCGCTTTATCCAATTCTACAGCAGAACACAGACAGTGAGACAGACCTGCCCTTTTTATTTTATTTGTTATTTGTAATTATTATTAAAGACCTGCCCTTTGTGTACATAAGACAACCCTGCACCGATCACCTTAGCTAGTTAAATTGCACGATTAAAACACAGTAGCCCAGTCAATAGAGGGATTGTGCGCCTGACCAGCACTCTAACATCCATGGGCATGAAGAGGGTTTGAGTTGGGATGCTCAGCTCGGACGCTAGACTCACATCGGCCCCACGAGTCAATGAGTACCTCGAGAAACTTGGACTGGTCGCCCCACAGCAGGATTGCATGGAGAGGGGGGAGAGTAAAGGGAGAAGAAAAATGAACTTTAAGACCCACCAGAGTACTCACTCCAACGAATGAGCTAGGTCTCTTGAAGGGACAGGTAGACACAATAACCAACAGTACCTCAATACAGACAACACTGGGTGTCAATTCTGCATATGTGTTCGGGGTGACAGGGTAGCCTAGTGCGTTGGACTAGTAACCGAAAGGTTGCAAGTTCAAATCCCCAAGCTGACAAGGTACAAATCTGTCATTCTGCCCCTGAAAAGGCAGTTAACCCACTGTTTCTAGGCTGTCATTGAAAATAAGAATTTGTTCTTAACTGACTTGTCTAGATAAATAAAGGTTATAAAAATAAAAAAAAAATAAAAGACAGCCTAGCCCTGCCGAGCTGCATTGGCTCAGGAAGAGGTGAATAAGCAGTCTTCAGAGGCTCTTGGAGGACTTGGGTAAACTCGGATCCTCTCGGGGACGTTCATCAAATGCAAGGCATCCTTTGGTGATTGGGACCACAATCAGATCTCTTCTACCTCCGATGTTCCCGTAGCCGACGATTGATCTGGATGGTTAAAGCGATGAGTGAGTCGAGATCCGTCAGTAGTTCCCAGGCTCCAAGATCGTCCTTTATGTCCTCAGATAATCCGTGCAGGAACGTGTCGAACAGAGCTTCCTGGTTACAGGCACGCTCCGCTGCTAGCGTGCCGAAATCCATCCCATAGTCTGCCACACTGAGGGAGTCCTGCCAAAGCTGGAGTAACTTCCAGGCAGCCTCTCTCCTGGACACCTCAAAAACCTTTTTCACCACCACAAATTCCTCCAGACTGAAGCATACGGCCGACCGTTACTCACAAATGGCCGTAGCCCGTGCGAGGGCCCTCGCGGACATCAGCGTGATGAGGTACCCCATCTTAGAGTGGTCCGAGGGGAAGGAGGAGGGCTGCAGTTCCATGACTGAGCGAGAAACCCCCGACAGGTGCCAGACTCTCCATCAAAGCGCTCCGGGGGAGGTAAGCGGGGTTCCCGGGAAACCGGGGTGACGGCACTGCTACCAGTCTGGTTACTGAGGGGCTGGGAGGTTACCGTCGTGGTAGGCTGCCTAGTAGTCAACGCACAGAATTTCTCCCGCAATGTGTCCAATGCTAGGTCGTGACGTTCGGCCAAGGCCTGGAACACTTCCATCAGACCACAAAGCAACTCCTTGTGCCTACCAATAGTGGCTCCTTGGGAGGAGATGGCATTGTGGAGCTGGTCCAAGTCTGCAGACATGACCAGTTTGTACTATCACATATTAAAGTATGACCCAGATGCAGACAGTGTTGAAGAAACAAAAGTTTATTCCTCAAACAGGGGCAGGCAAACGACAGTTCAAGGCAGGCAGGGGTCAATAATCCAGAGAGGATGTAAGGTACAGGACAGCAGGCAGGGTCAGGTCAGGCAGAGTTCGGGAATCCAGAGTAGTGGGGCAAAGGTACAGGACGACAGGGTCAGGGCATGCAGAACGGTCAGAACTGAGAAACTAGAAAACAGGAGCAAGGAACAGGCGGGAGCAGAGAAACAAAATGCTGGTAGGATCTATGCACAAAACAAACTGGCAACAGACAAACAGAGAACACAGGTATAACAGGGGATAATGGGAAGATGGGCAACACCTGGAGGGGGTGGAGACAAACACAAAGACAGGTGAAACAGATCAGGATGTGACAGTATTACATGTGACAGTAGACCAATACCCGTCCATTTCCATCCTTCCTGATGCCTAGCTGGTTATTTTGCTCAAGTTCAAGAAAACTTTACATTGAACTGAAGTTGAACCAAGTTTACATGAAGGACCATTGCTGTCTCTTATTCCTAAACCCTCAAAATACAGCAGAGTTGAGTGAGGTGGTGAGTTTAGAGAAGTTGATAGCCCCACTCCTTTCCTCTGAATGACCTTTAATGTGTGTCTTCGACTCTGGGCCCTGGGGCCAAACTGGTTAGGAAAATGAAAACCTGTATGGGCACTGTCAGAGAAGGTGTTGGATGGAGAAGGAAGAGGGAAGAGGAGATTGTTTGTGTGCGCTTGCCTGTTTGTCTGTGTGTGTGTGTGCCTGTTTGTTTGTTTATGTGTGTGTCCACACATCCGTGCATGTGCATCTGTGTCTGCATTTGTGAATGTGTTACATAAAATATTCCTATTTACTACAGACTGCCTATAGACTGGTTTTGCAGTATAAGGGCATTTCATAAATCCCATTCTTTCATAGTTACATTCCCGTTATGAATTCATAAGCGCGTGAGGAGTAGAAATGGACGCCTTCTTGCGGCAATGCATTAAGCTGAGCCCTTCAGTGTTGTCCTGGCACCTTTTGTGTCGATTAAAATAGATTCTTAGGTTGCTGGCCCTCGGCGAACAATGCAGCTTAATGGACTTTTTAAATGACTGGGAGGAAAACACAGACAGGATAAAAATGTTGTCATGTGCTCAAGCTAAAGAAAAAATGTTATCAATTTACTTTCAAAATAGAGCATGAAGGTCAAATCAAATTACACTTAAAACCTCTCTGCGAGTAAGGCTAGTTTCCTGAATTTCTGCCTGTCTGACGTGCCCAAAGTAAACTGCCTGTTACTCAGGCCCAGAAGCTAGGATATGCATGTAATTGGTAGAATTGGATAGAAAACACACTGAAGTGTCTAAATAAAATAAAATAATGTCTGTGAGTATAACAGAACTGATATAACAATCCGGTCATTTTTGTTTTTGAGCTTGGATTGACTTCCAATGCAATGCTAATGAAAGATCTTATTTCCTCCTCCCAAATTGCATTTCCTATGGCTTCCACTAGATTCCAACAGTCTTTAAACAAGGATTTAGGCTTGTTTTTTGAAAGATGAAGAAGTATTTGTTGTCATTCCATGTTGAGCGCCAGGGCAAAAGTAGTATTTTTGCGCGAGTGAACATGGGTGCGCTCTTTGTTATTTTCCTTTGCTATTGAACATACTATTCTCTGTCTGAAATATTATCATTTATTTAGATATTAGACCACCTGAGGATTAATAAAAAACATAGTTTGACTCGTTTGGACGAACTTTGCTGGTAACATTTTGGAATCCTTTGTATGCATGATGAAATACTGGATTATTGAATTCAATGGCGCCAACTAAACAGCGTTTTTGGGATATAAATAAGGACTTTATCAAACAAAACAACCATTTGTTGTGTAGCTGGGACCCTTGGGATTGCAACCAGAGGAAGATCTTCAAAAGTAAGTGATTTATTTTATCGCTTTTAATGATTTTTTGTCGCCACTGCTGGTTTGAAAGATATGTTGACATGGGGCGCTGTCCTCAGACAATCAAATGCTATGCTTTTGCCGTAAAGCCTTTTTGAAATCAGACAACGCAGTTAGATTACCAAGATTCTAAGATAAAGAATCATGTATCATGTAATCACTTGTATTTTCCTGAATGTTTAATATTACGATTTTGTATTCTGAATTTCGAATTTCACCAAATGTTGTCGAATTTGATCCCGCTAATGCTTCTGGAAGTCAAAATAACACTGTCATATTTCCTTGTGCTTCTCCTTTGCCACGTGTTACAGCAAGCATGACAAATGGTCCGGAGCTTTGATTTGATATAGAACAGGCGGAAAGGGAAAAGTAATGTGCATTCTATTAGATTGCGTTCTCTTAAATTCTCTTAATCTAAGAGGCTAACCATTAAGGGTTTTGTTATATACGGACTCCTTGTAGTTATCACTACCCATTATACCATTAATCCTATATCAACAGTCTTTTTACTATATTCTCTTTCTGAATGGTCGTTGAGCTCTCAGACTTCAACGCAACAACAGATTCAAAGTTTTATTACTAGACTAACAGATTGAAAGTTAGGTAGCTAGGTACAGGTGTCTTAATTAATTGACAAAATAAGTGGAATGCAGTACAATCATTGATGTGGAGAACTCAATAGATAAATTGAATAGGCTTATGTAGCCTACTCACAGGCATATATGACAACACTTTAACAGAACTTTGGAGAAATGTAAATTCTTATTTGTGAAAATAGGACAAGTGAAGGAGAGACTACGTTAGTAAAATTTCACAGCACTGAATCTATAGGCTCCCTAATCAGGGGTCGATCAGCCCGGTTACAAGTTAACACCCGCTGTGGACAGACTAGCAGTCTTACAATAATCAGTTACTGCCACCACTTTTACACAAACACAGTGTCACCCAAAGGGAAATTAAATGCAATGATGTATTTAAGTGCAGTGGCGGATTTAGGTATAGGCGACATGGGCAGCTGCCCTGGGCAGCATCCTGCCGGGGGCGGCGTGGGGTGCCCGCACAAAAAAATGTGGAATGGTGACATTTGTGTGATCGATTTTCTATCGCGCATTTGCACGTCAATGGTACCATGTCACCATGTCGGACTGTGGATCAATTAAGTATAATATATAATCAGTCTGCACACCACCAAGGTGTATTGGGTTAGTCTTGACTCTTGGTTGATAGTGTTGGGGGATGGGTAATGTATTAATGCCCAAGTGCCAAATCAACACAAATTTGTTTCTATTTGTCTTTGTTACTTATTTTTGAATATATTTTATTTTTGAATATATTTTTATGTTTATATAGTTTTAAATCTTATTATTATTTATTTGTGTCTTTTGTGTCATGCCTCTCCCTAGTCTATTGCTGTTTTGGTTAGTAATTGTGGTCTTATTTCACTGTAGTGCCTCCAGCCCTGCTCAATATGCCTTAGCTAGCCTTGTTGTTCCACCACCCACACATGCGATGACCGCACCTGGCTTAAATGGTGACTCTAGAGACAAAATCTCTCTCATCGTCACTCAATGCATAGGCTTAACTCCACTGTACTCACATCCTACCATAACCTTGTCTGTACATTATGCCTTGAATCTATTCTTCCATGTCCAGAAACCTGCTCCTTTTACTCTCTGTTCCGAACGCACTAGACGACCAGTTCTTGTAGCCTTTAGCCGTACTCTTATCTTACTCATCCTCTGTTCTTCTGGTGATGTAAAGGTTAACCCAGGCCCAGCATCGCTCTCATTTGTTGACTTCTGTAACGGTAAAAGCATTGGTTTCATTCATGTTAACATTAGAAGCCTCCTCCCTAAGTTTGATTTATTCACTGCTTTAGCACATTCAGCCAACCCGGATGTCCTAGAAGGCCACCAAAAATCCTGAAATTTCCATCCCTAACTATAAGATTTTCCGACAAGATAGAACTGCCAAAGGGAGCGGAGTTGCAATCTACTGCAGAGATAGCTTTCAGAGCTCTGTCATACTAACTTTTAAAGCTTCTAACTTTTAAAAATCCACCTTTCCAGAAACAATTCTCTCACCGTTGCCGCTTAGACCCCCTTCAGCCCCCAGCTGTGCCCTGGACACCATATGTGAATTGATCGCCCCCCATCTATCTTCAGAGTTCGTACTGTTAGGTGACCTAAACTGGGACAGGCCGTCCTACAATCTAAGCTAGGTGCCCTCAATCTCAGACAAATTATCAAGGAACTTACCAGGTACAACCCTAAATCCGTAGCCATGGTCACCCTCTTAGATATCATCCTGACCAACTTGCCCTCTAAATACACCTCTGCTGTCTTCAACCAGGATCTCGGTGATGACTGCCTCATTGCCTGCGTGTGTAATGGGTCCGCAGTCAAACGACCACCCTTCATCGCTGTCAAACACTCCCGAGAACACTTCAGCGAGCAGGCCTTTCTATTCGTCCTGGCCCAGGTATCCTGGAAGGATATTGGCCTCATCCCATCAGTAGAGGATGCCTGGTTGCTCTTCAAAAGTGTTTTCCTCTCCATCTTAAATTACCATGCCCCATTCAAAAATGTAGAACTAAGAACAGATATAGCTCTTGGTTCACCCCAGACTTGACTGCCCTTGACCAGCACAAAACATCCTGTGGCGTTCTGCATTATCATCGAATAGCCCCCGTGATATGCAACTTTTCAGGGAAGTCAGGAACCAATATAATCAGTCAGTTAGGAAAGCTAAGGCTTGCTTTTTCAAACAGAAATTTGCTTCCTGTAGCACTGATTCCAAAAGGTTTTGTGACACTGTAAAGTCCATGGAGAATAAGAGCACCTCCTCCCACCTATCCACTGCACTGAGGATTGGAAACACTGTCACCACTGATAAATCTACGACAATCGATCCTTTCAATAAGCATGTTTCCAATGCTGGCCATGCTGTCCTCCTGGCTACCCTTACCCCGGCCAACATCTCAGCACCCCTGCAGCAACTTGCACAACCCCCCCCCCCCCCTCACCCAAATCTAGACAGCTGAGGTTCTGAGAGAGCTGCAAAATCTGGATCCCTACAAATCATCTGGGCTAGACAATCTGGACCCTCTCTTTATAAAATTATCCGCCAAAATTGATGTAACCCCTATTACTAGCCTATTCAACCTCTCTTTCGTATCATCTGAGATCCCCAAAGATTGGAAAGCTGCCACGGTCATCACCGTATCCATCCTGCCCTGCCTTTCTAAAATATTCGAAAGCCAAGTTAATGAACAGATCACCAACCATTTCGAATCCCACCGTACCTTTACACTCTGCAATCTGGTTTCCGAGCTGGTCATGGGTGCACCTAAGCCACGCTCAAGGTCCTAAACAATATCTTAACCGCCACCAATAAAGGACAGTACTGTGCAGCCGTCTTCATCGACATGGCCAAGGCTTTCGACTCCGTCTATCACTGCATTCTTATCACAAGACTCAATAGCCTTGGCTTCTCAAATAACTGCCTTGCCTGGTTCACCAACTACTTCTCAGATAGAGTTCAGTGTGTCAAATCGGAGGGCCTGTTGTCCGGACCTTTGGCAGTCTCCATGGGAGTGCCACAGGGTTAAATTCTCGGGCCGACTCTTTTCTGTTTATATCAATGATGTCTCTCTTGCTGCTGGTGATTCTCAGATCCACCTTTATGCAGACGATACCATTCTGTATACATCTGGCCCTTCTTTGGACACTGTGCTAACAAACCTCCAAATGAGCTTCAATGCTGTACAACTCTCCTTCCGTGGTCTCCAACTGCTTTTAAATGCTAGTAAAACTAAGTGCATGCTCTTCAACTGATTCCTGCCCGCACCCTCCCGCCCGACTAGCATCACTACTCTGGATGGTTCTGACCTAGAATACGTGGACAACTACAAATACCTAGGTGTCTGGTTAGACTGTAAACTCTCCTTCCAGACTCACATTAAGCATCTCCAATCGGCTTCCTATTTCGCAACTAAGCCTCCTTCACTCATGCCTCCAAACACACCCTCGTAAAACTGACTACCCTACCGATCCTTGACTTTGGCGATGTCATTTACCAAATATCCCCCAACACTCTACTTAGCAAACTGGATGACTGCGGCAGCTTTCCAATCTTTGGGGATCTCAGATGATACGAAAGAGAGGTTGAATAGGCTAGTAATAGGGGTTGCAAAAATTGTAATTTTAGAAGGAGAGGGTCCAGATTGTCTAGCCCAGCTGATTTGTAGGGTTCCAGATTTTGCAGATCTTTCAGAACATCAGTTGTCTGGACTTATTGAAGTTATCGATTACCAAGATTTATCGCGGGTGACATTGTTCCCTATCCTCAGTTCAGTGGGCAGCTGGGAGGAGGTTCTCAGTGGGCAGCTGGAAGGAAGTGAATTTCTTTGCCAAGTATTTTGCCATTTTACTCTGTTGCATTATTTCAAACAGGATGCATGTTTTGGAATAGGCTTCCTTCTTTTTACTCTGTCAATTAGGTTAGTACTACAGTATGTAGATACTGCAATGTTGTTGATCCATCCTCAGTTTTCTCCTAACATGGTGAAATCCCTGAGCAGTTTCCTGCCTCTGACTTTATGGGGTGTTGTGACAAAAAATCTCAATGTAATCAATTTTTAATTCAGGCTGTAACAACAAGGCACTGTAAAATTCTATGACCTGCTACTGTGTAAAGAATATATAGTACCACAATTAAGCACTATTCATTCTTTACATCATCCATTTTCTATTCCTCTGCCTGTGTAATAAAGGGCATTCTCTCCACTGCGCCTTGCTTTTCACCAATAGATTAGAATGTGTACAAGAACTGGCATGCAGGATTTTCATGAGGCATAATTTGAGCAGCAAGTGTGAGATCAAGGTGATATGAGCTGGAAATGGCTGGAAATGGCTATTTGCCGTATTATCGATGAGATAGTGGAAAACTTATTCTCATGATTTCATAACCATATCCTCAGAGATTTAAAAGCCTCATATTCACTCACTCTGCATAATGCCCTGTATATTCAATACATTATTATATGGAATGAACTCTGTTTCCGTGTACAATTTTGTTTCCCCATTAGCGGAAAGTGTGCATTAGTGTGCTGTTTTCCGAAATGACATGTTTTGGGTTGTGTTAAATAAACACACACACATTAGAGACACAGGTCTGAATGCTTCAACAACAATGACAAAGTGTACCTTTCTTCCCGGGAATTATTCGCTATACAAAGACAGGCAATAATGTCAGCATCAGTGGAGAGTGCAGACCTGCCCCGCATTGACTGTTTATCAGGTACTGTAGACACGAAAACCCAACATAGGCATTACGCAACAGGGAACATTGCCTTTTAACAAGTTGAGTACTGCAGTATAATCCAGAGTGCTTCTAGAGGGCTTTGAGGATTATCATATTTGTCTGTCTAATAGAGAAGGCTTGATGAGAAGGCTAACTTTGACTGAGACTTGAAGACTTGCATTTTAGGCTTTAGCTTAGCTGGCTAACACAGTCTTGTCAGGTGCTGACTCGGTGAGTGAATTTATAAGGAAGTGCATTGGAGATGTTGTACCCAGTGTAAATATTAAAATCTACCCTAAAAAAGAAACCGTGGATGGATGGCGGCATTCGCGCAAAACTGAAAGCGCGAACCACTGCATTTAAACATGGAAAGAGGTCTGGGAACATGGTTGAATATAAACAGTGCAGGTATTCCCTTCACAAGGCAATCAAACAAGCGTAATGCCGGAAAAGGCACAAAATGGAGTAGTAATTCAAAGGCTCAAACATGAGACATATGTGGCAGTGTCTACAGGACCTTACAGACTACAAAAAGAAAACCAGCCACATCACAGACACTGATATCACGCTTCCAGACAAACTAAAAACCTTCTTTGCCAGCTTTGAGGATAATACAGTGCCGCCATCATGGCCTGCTAACAAGAACTGCTTCCCCTCCCCACTCTACTCCTCCGTTGCCGACGTGAGTAAAACATTTAACCCTCGCAAGGCTGCTGGTCCAGATGGCAACCCAAGCCGTGTCCTCAGAGCATGCGCAGACCAGCTGGCTGGTGTGTTTACAGACATATTCAATTGCTCCCTATCCCAGTCTGCTGTCCCCACATGCTTCAAGATGGCCACCATTGCTCCTGTACCCAAGAAGGCAAAGATGACTAAATGACTACCGTCCCGTTGCACTCAACTTCTGTCATCATGAAGTGCTTTGAGAGACTAATCAAGGATCATATCACCTCCACCTTACCGGCACCCTAGACCCACTTAAGTTTGCATACCGCCCTAGATGATGCAATCGCCATCACACTGCACACTGCCCTATCCCATCTGGACAAGAGGAATAACTATGTAAGAATGCTGTTCATTGACAGCTCCCCCCTCCTGTACTCCCTGTTCACGACTGCGTGACCATGCAACCCTCCAACTCAATCATCAAGTTTGCAGACGACACAACAGTAGTGGGCTTGATTACCAACAGCGACTAAGACAGCCTACAGGGAGGAGGTGAGGGCACTCGGAGTGTGGTGTCAGGAAAACAACCTCTCAGTTAACGTCAACAAAACAAAGGAGATGATCGTGAGATTCAGGAAACAAGCAGAGGGAGCACCTCCCTATCCACATCAGAGGGACAGCAGTGGAGAAAGTGGAAAGTTAAGTTCCTTAATGTACGCATCAACGACAAACTGAAATGGTCCACCCACACAGACAGTGTGGTGAAGAAGGCACAACAGCACCTCTTCGACCTCAGGAGGCTAAAGAAATTTGGCTTGTCACCCAAAACCCTGACTAACTTTTACACATCCACAATCGAGAGCATCCTGTCGGACTGTATCACAGCCTGGTACGGCAACTGCTCCGCCCTCAACCACAAGGCTCTCCAGAAGATGGTGCGGTCTGCATAATGCATCACCGGGGGCAAACTACCTGCCCTCAATGGCAACTATAGCACCCGATATCACAGGAAGGCAAAAAAGATCATCAAAGACAACAACCTCCCAAGCCACTGCCCGTTCACACCGCTACCATCCAGAAGGCGAGGTCAGTACAGGTGCATCAAAGCTGGGACCGAGCGACTGAAGAACAACTCTATCTCAAGGCCATCAGACTGCTAAACAGCAATCACTAACTCAGAGAGGCTGGTGCCTACATGGAGACCCAATCACAAGTCACTTTAAACAATGACACTGTAAATTGTGCCATTTTAATAATGTTTACATATCTTACATTACTAATGTCATATATCAACTGTATTTTATAGCATCTATTGCACCTTGCCTATGCCGCTCGGCCATCACTCATCCATATATTTATATGTACATATTCTCATTCACCCCTTTTAGATATGTGTGCATTAGGTAGTTGTTGGGGAACTGTTAGATTACTTGTTAGATATTTCTGCACTGTTGGAACCAGAAGCACAAGCATTTCGCTACACTCGCAGTAACATCTGCAAACCATGTGTATGTGACAAATACCATTTTATTTTTATTTGATTTGCTGGCGACCTGGGATCAAAGCCCAGTTGGTCACTATGCTGATCTTGTTAGCTTCTGTAACCCTTTGATGTAATTCAATCACTTAGGTCTAAACAAAACTCATTGATGCAGTACGTTGACCAAGGGCTAAGAGGTGATTAAGCAAGTGATTAGGCCAACCAGATGACCTGAACCTTCTTACGTTGCTACAAGATACACCAATATTGATTGGACAACGTTAATGAGTGACTAAAGCTTCTTCAATTAGCAAACAACTCCCAATGTGAAAAGCATTTGAAATTATCGTTAAATGTTCCTTGTGCAATGTCAAACTTCTAGAAGTCTATGTCAATCATTGTGAATAAGAGGACATGTATATGTTTGGCCTGACAAATCACAATGCCATGACAACCTCAGTGAAGGTGACAAATACCCTCCTTATGTAACATGTATTCCGCTATGGAACAAAAATGATTGATGTCAGCTGATGTCATGAGTAATTGTTATATTCAATTGTAATCTATCATTCTGGTTTTCATTCCTTGTTTGAATGTTAAATGTAAAATACATTTCTGTCCAGCAGATGTGATGAAAAATATGTCCATGAAGTGAGTGTGATGGGAAATGTATGGATGTACGAGTGAGACGACCTGAGTCATTTGTTTACCCTTATAGAGGTATTTGTGCTTCTGACACCTATTGTAGGTCAATGGCTTAATTTCAGTGTGAGGGCATGCTCCAGTAGGCTGTCCTAATATGGACACCATGGACACCCTTTAGCTGCTCCTGTTGACTAGATATCATTAAAAGTGTAGGTCACAATTTTTAAACTTGATGTGAGATACTGTAGTTCCTCTCCCTAAAAGTAGTCTAAGGGCCAGGAGAAAGTTTAATCCACGGTTCAGTTTTCTTTAATCAGCCATTGGAAACTTCAGCTAACTTAGCCACCGATAGCAAAAAAAACTATGGAATTGATGGTGGCATGTGAGCAAAACAAATACAATCAAAATCACCTGAAATCCACTCCATAGTTGGTTTTATGTTATTTGGTATTGCGGGTTCTAATCTGACATATGGAGTTATTTTAAGATGGTCATACCATGGATAATTTAACTATTTGGGACCCCTTTAGGTATCAAAACATTTTATTCAAAAATTGTTTTAAATACAATATTGAATTTGACCTTTAGTACTATAGTCCATAGAAACAAGTTGAATAACACATTTATAAATGTAAAAAAAAGACTGTCAAAAAAGCTGTGTCTGTCCTATATCTAAGAGAAACATAAGAAAACCCGGGAAATATAAATACACACATATATATATATATATATATATATATATATACAGTGCCTTGCGAAAGTATTCGGCCCCTTGAACTTTGCGACCTTTTGCCACATTTCAGGCTTCAAACATAAAGATATAAAACTGTATTTTTTTGTGAAGAATCAACAACAAGTGGGACACAATCATGAAGTGGAAAGACATTTATTGGATATTTCAAACTTTTTTAACGAATCAAAAACTGAAAAATTGGGCGTGCAAAATTATTCAGCCCCTTTACTTTCAGAGCAGAAAACTCTCTCCAGAAGTTCAGTGAGGATCTCTGAATGATCCAATGTTGACCTAAATGACTAATGATGATAAATACAATCCACCTGTGTGTAATCAAGTCTCCGTATAAATGCACCTGCACTGTGATAGTCTCAGAGGTCTGTTAAAAGCGCAGAGAGCATCATGAAGAACAAGGAACACACCAGGCAGGTCCGAGATACTGTTGTGAAGAAGTTTAAAGCCGGATTTGGATACAAAAAGATTTCCCAAGCTTTAAACATCCCAAGGAGCACTGTGCAAGCGATAATATTGATGTAATTTTGAAGTTTTGATGCGCAACTTTTCGGGACCAGAGGAAATTTTGGGTGCATTTCAGCTGATATTGCTAGCAGATGCTAATACAAAGACACAAGACTTGAAACCAAACGATGTTTTGGGTAAGTATGACCCCTTCCAGTACATTCTGAACGAAGACCATCAAAGGTAAGGGAATATTTATGTTGTAAATTTGGGTTTCTGTTGACTCCAACATAGCGGAGAAATATTGCTTATGTCTGAGCGCCGTCTCAGATGATTGAATAGTGAGCAATTTCTGTAAGTTAAAAAGAAATGTGACAAAGCGATTGCATTAAGAAGCAGTGTATCTTTCTAACTATATGTAGAACATGTATATTTAGTCAAAGTTTATGATGTCTATTTATGTTATCTTGCGGCGCTATCTATAATTTCTACGGACTTTTTTGAGTATTTTCTGAACATGAATTCAATGTAAATGGATATTTATGGATATAAAAGGCATATTATTGAAAAAAAAAATATGTACTGTGTAACATGTCCTATTACTGTCATCTGATAAAGATTTTCAAAAGGTTAGTGAATGATTTATTTTTTAATCCTGCTTTTATAATTTTATATTTTCAGGGACAAAATGGCTGCCTCTTGTCTTCGTTTCGGTGGTGGTCTAATATAAATATGTGGTGTGTTTTCGCCGTAAAACATTTAAAAAATCTGACATGCTGGGTAGATGAACAAAGTGTTTATCTTTCATTTGAGGTATTGGACTTGTTAATGTGTGGAGGATAAATATTTCTAAGAATATTTTTGCATTGCCTGCGCCACGGTTTGAGCTGAACGGGAGGGGGTGACCCCTCGCGTCAACAGGTTTTAAGCACCAGCTGTCAGAGCATTTTACAGATCACTGCACCTGTACTTAGCCTATCTGTAAACAGTCCATCTTTCTACCTACCTCATCCCCATACTGGTATTTATTTATTATTTTGCTCCTTTGCACCCCAGTATCTCTACCTGCACATTCATCTTCTGCCGATCTACCATTCCAGTGTTTAATTGCTATAGGCCACCATGGCCTATTTATTTCCTTAACTTACCTCATTTGCACTCACTGTATATAGACTTTTTGTTTTCTTTTGTTCTACTGTATTATTGACTATGTTTTGTTTATTCCATGTGTAACTCTGTGATGTTGTATGTGTCGAATTGCTACGCTTTATCTTGGCCAGGTCGCAGTTGCACATGAGAACTTGTTCTCAACTAGCCTACCTGGTTTAAATAAAGGTGAAATAAAAAAATAAACAATCATGGAACACCCCCTTTTCCCAGAAGTGTATAAAACCCACTTCTGACAAAATTTACATTCGACCAGTTATGTGCAGCGCCAGCTGAATACGTTACAAATGGTTAAGAAATCTACCACTTTATAGACCAAGCAGACTAAGGTGTGAGCCGAATGTTGCAAAATGGTTTTAAACTCTGAAACTATAGATCACTACAGAAGAAGCAAACCCTAGTCGTCGCGTTATCAGTCTGCAGATGAAAATGTCCGTAGCCTAGGAGGAGAACACTGACAACCTCTGAAGCATTCTAACGAGATCAACTCTATCAATTCGGGAAATAGTAACTCTTTAAAAAAAAAAATCCTTGGTCCCCCGACCTAGTTAATTCATGTTTACATGATTAGTTTAACCTTTTTACATGTGAGTTCCAAATATCTCTAATGGTTGCCCCAGCGTGAGTTGTTTTATGCACGTGATGTCAGAATGCACTCACTATTCCAAAATATGATTATTACGCAACAGGAGAGTTAATACGTTCGGCCTACTAATTATCTATAGGCTATGTTTCAACTTGTCAATTTCAAATAATTTTGTAACAAGTTGTATTTTCTAATAGTTTGAATTGAGGTGTATTCCGCCTCCTCATTAATTCACATTCAGCGTTGTGGACAATTTATTTTTGAGGCTTTTCTGAGTCGGATAAACTTCTCTCTTCAAGGAGAGCCCACCGCACTTCACTCATGTTTGTGCAGATCATGTATGCATATATTTGCGCAGTCTTGCAAGAATTTGAAAAATTTCTTGCTGGCGCTCGCTTTGCCTGCCTTGTTGTTTTCCTTACAAATAATAACTTTGGACGTGTGCATTCTTATCAAAGTAGGTTCCTTATTTTCTGTATATCGTATTGTTGTTTCTACTGTAGGCACATACAGTATGTATGTATGTATGTATGTATGTACAGTGGGGCAAAAAAGTATTTAGTCAGCCACCAATTGTGCAAGTTCTCCCACTTAAAAAGATGAGAGAGGCCTGTAATTTTCATCATAGGTACACTTCAACTATGAGAGACAAAATGAGAAAAAAAATCCAGAAAATCACATTGTAGGATTTCTTATGAATTTATTTGCAAATTATGGTGGAAAATAAGTATTTGGTCACCTACAAACAAGCAAGATGTCTTGCTCTCACAGACCTGTAACTTCTTCGTTAAGAGGCTCCTCTGTCCTCAACTCCTAACCTGTATTAATGGCACCTGTTTGAACTTGTTATCAGTATAAAATACACCTGTCCACAACCCCAAACTCCACTATGGCCAAGACCAAAGAGCTGCCAAAGGACACCAGAAACAAAATTGTAGATCTGCACCAGGCTGGGAAGACTGAATCTGCAATAGGTAAGCAGCTTGGTTTGAAGAAATCAACTGTGGGAGCAATTATTAGGAAATGGAAAACATACAAGACCACTGATAATCTCCCTCGATCTGGGGATCCACGCAAGAACTCACCCCGTGGGATCAAAATGATCACAAGAACGGTGAGCAAAAATCCCAGAACCACACGGGGGGACCTAGTGAATGACCTGCAGAGAGCTGGGACCAAAGTAACAAAGCCTACCATCAGTAACACACTACGACGCCAGGGACTCAAATCCTGCAGTGCCAGACGTGTCCCCCTGCTTAAGCCAGTACATGTCCAGGCCCATCTGAAGTTTGCTAAAGAGCATTTGGATAATCCAGAAGAAGATTGAGAGAATGTCATATGGTCAGATGAAACCAAAATAGAACTTTTTGGTAAAAACTCAACTCGTCGTGTTTGGAGGACAAAGAATGTTGAGTTGCATCCAAAGAACACCATACCTACTGTGAAGCATGGGGGTGGAAACATCATGCTTTGGGGGTGTTTTTCTGCAAAGGGACCAGGACGACTGGTCCGTGTAAAGGAAAGAATGAATGGGGCCATGTATCGTGAGATTTTGAGTGAAAACATCCTTCCATCATCAAGGGCATTGAAGATTAAACGTGGCTGGGTCTTTCAGCATGACAATGATCCCAAACACACTGCCCGGGCAACGAAGGAGTGGCTTCGCAAGAAGCATTTCAAGGTCCTGGAGTGGCCTAGCCAGTCTCCAGATCTCAACCCCATAGAAAATCTTTGGAGGGAGTTGAAAGTCCGTGTTGCCCAGCAACAGCCCCAGAACATCACTGCTCTAGAGGAGATCTGCATGGAGGAATGGGCCAAAATACCAGCAACAGTGTGTGAAAACCTTGTGAAGACTTACAGAAAACGTTTGACCTCTGTCATTGCCAACAAACGGTATATTACAAAGTATTGAGATAAACTTTTGTTATTGACCAAATACTTATTTTCCACCATAATTTGCAAATAAATTCATCAAAAATCCTACAATGTGATTTTCTGTATTTTTTTTCTCATTTTGTCTGTCATAGTTGAAGTGTACCTATGAAGAAAATTACAGGCCTCTCTCATCTTTTTAAGTGGGAGAACTTGCACAATTGGTGGCTGACTAAATACTTTTTTGCCCCACTGTATGTATGTATGTATGTACAGTTTTATTCACAAGTACTGGTGACAAATAATGCGTTCTGATTATTGCATATATCGTAATTGACACCTATGATGTGTAAAATACTTTCCGAAGGTTGTACTGATTTTAATTAGCTAAGCTATTTGCCAGCTACGTGTGGAGCCATGTTTGTTGACATTATACAATGCTTTCTTGGTGTCACGTACTCAGTCAGATTAGTACTATAAACAGACCAAACTCATCTTGTCTCCTCTTATTATCTTTGGTTGATGCAATCCGGTGACACAAACTACGGTTTGTGTCGGTTACTTTCGATTTCTAGAAAATGTTTTCCTCAATTATTTCTAGCAATGGTGATGTGATTAATTATAAATAGTAATTGCTATTAGCTAATTCATATTGTAGTTTCTGTCAGCCGAGAGTTATAAACATATGACCACTTGTGTTACATCAATCTTTCCTCAGTTAGCGTTAGGATGAATGTAGCCTACATTTTCCGGTTTGGATGGTTGTGTTATGCTGAAGCTGAAGCTACTTCTGTGAATGTCTGAACATTCCATCCACAAATAAACTGGTCACATTCTGGACATAACTTTGTAAGGACCGTGTTTGTGCAAAATGTTTCTGTGAAAAAAAGTGTTGCCAGCTGAAATGCTGATTGTTGCGTCAATCGAAAATGGACATTCTAAATAAGCATTCTAATCAAGCGTTACAATCGCACCGGTTTGATTGTACTCAACAGGGACCACTATAGAATCATCACACCCGTTTGTTGGTACGTGTGAAAAGGTTTTTCACGTAATAATTACACACAGAGAATTGATTTGATAATATAACAGTCTTCACTTAATGATAGTCACATCATTACACATCGGTACTTTAATCCACTCTAGGGGGTTAAATGTGATTTGGCCTTCAAACGAACATGCTCACCTATCATTTACATATATTTGAAGCTAGCATTGGCTGAAGTATTTTTTAAATTATTTTTTTACCCCAATTGGTAGTTACAGTCTTGTCTCATCGCTGCAACTCCCATACGGAGTGGAAAGTGGAAGGTAGAGAGCCATGCATCCTCTGAAAGCCGCACTGAAGCCGCACTGAACTTGACACACCTTTCACTTAACCCGGAAGCCAGGTGCACCAATGTGTCGGATGTATCACGTCTTTCAGGGTGATTAAGTCCTTAAATGAGCATTTCACCATTTTACAACGTGTAGTTAGATGGGTTTGGTGATGAGTATGAAGCGAGGGCCAGCCAACGAGAGCATACAGGTCACAGTGGTGGGTAATATATGGGGCTTTGGGGACAAAACGGATGGCACTGTGATAGACTGCATCCAAAAATACAACTGTTCTGACTATGGAATCCTGACCTGTTCACCAGACGTGCTACCTGCCCCAGACCTTTTATTTGACCATACTGGTCATTTATGAACATTTGAACATCTTGGCCATGTTCTGTTATAATCTCCACCCGGCACAGCCAGAAGAGGACTGGCCACCCCTCATAGCCTGGTTCCTCTCTAGATTTCTTCCTAGGTTTTGGCCTTTCTAGGGAGTGCTTCAACACCTGCATTGCTTGCTGTTTGGGGTTTTAGGTTGGGTTTCTGTACAGAACTTTGAGATATCAGCTGATATCAGCTGATGTACGAAGGGCTATATAAATCAATTTGATTTAAAAAATGTTTTTGATTAAAACCTGTTGGGGCTAGGGGGCAGCATTTTCACTTTTGGATGAAAGGCGTGCCCAGAGTAAACTGCCTCCTACTCTTTCCCAGATGGGAATATATGCATATTATTATTATTGGTGGATAGAAAACACTCTGAAGTTTCTAAAACTGTTTGAATGATGTCTGTGAGTATAACAGAGCTCATATGGCTGACAAAAACCTGAGAAGAAATCCAAACAGGAAGTGAGAACTCAATTTAGAAAATAGTGCTATTTGATGTCCATCTTAGATATGGATGAGCATGCACTTCCTAGGGCTTCCACAAGATGTCACTGTCTTTAGATTCTGGTTGTATGATTCTACTATAAAGGTGGGGCTCATAATAGCTCTT
The DNA here is from genome assembly GCF_045791955.1 of Oncorhynchus clarkii lewisi. NCBI lineage: Eukaryota > Metazoa > Chordata > Actinopteri > Salmoniformes > Salmonidae > Oncorhynchus > Oncorhynchus clarkii. The sequence continues at coordinate 28,679,791 of NC_092164.1, forward strand.
TGAGTGGGTGGTCTGGCAGAAAGCCTCAGTCTCTTTGCGCGCGATCACGAGAGAGTGTTCTTGCGTTCCAATGCCTTTCTTCAGACAATGAAATTCTCCGGTTGGAACCTTATTGCTGATTAATTTTTAAAACATCCTAAATATGGATTGCATACATCATTTGACTTGTTTCTACGACCTGTAACGGAACTTTTTTGAGTTTTTGTCTGGAGGAATTGCTCGTGCTTTTTGAGGATTGAATGCTGGGCTGAACAAGCTAACAACAAGTGGCTAAATTATGGGCTTTTTGGAACTTTATGGAACAAATCAGTCATTTATTGTCGACCTGGGATTCCTGGAACTGCCTTCTGATGAAGATATTTCACGCTTTTTTTTTGTAGCTTCAGTGTTTTTTGTAGCTTCAGTTGACGCCAAAATGGCGGCTATTTCTTTGGGTTCGAGCGCCGTTCTCAGATTATTATTTTTCCGTAATTCAAAAAAACAAAATCTGACACAGCGGTTGCGTTTATCTTTAATTCTGTGAATAAAACTTGCATCTTTTATCAATGTTTATTGTGAGTATTTCTGCAAAATCACCGGATGTTTTGGAATCAAAACATTACTGCACGTAACGCGTCAATGTAAATTGAGATTTTTTATATATATATATATATATATATATATATATATATATATATATATATGCACATTATCGAACAAAACACACAATACATGTATAACATGATGTCCTATGAGTGTCATCTGATGGAGATAATCAAAGGTTAGTGATTCATTTTATCTATATTTATGCTTTTGTGACTGTGAAAAATCGCTGTGGGTGTTTTTGAATTTGGTGGTCATCTAACATAAATACATGTTGTGTTTTCGCTGTAAAACATTTTAAAAATCGGACACGATGGGTAGATTAACAAGATGTTTATCATTCATTTGCTGTATTGGACTTGTTAATGTGTGAAAGTTAAATATTTCTAAAGAATATTTTTTTTCAGCTGAATGGGAGGGGGTGTTCCCTTTAGCATTAGGTTAAAACCTCTTGAAGCTAGGGGGCACTATTTTTATGTTTGGAAAAATAACGTTCTCAAAGTAAACGGCCTATTTCTCAGGACCAGATGCTAGAATATGCATATAATTGACAGATTAGGATAAAAAACACTCTAATGTTTCCAAAACTGTCAAAATATTGTCTGTGAGTATAACTGAACTGATATTACAGGCGATACCCTGAGGAAAATCCAATCAGGAAGTGCCTCTTATTTTGAAACCTCTCTGTTCCTATGCATGCCTATCCTCCATTTAAAGGGATATCAACCATATTCTTTTTTCTATGGCTTCCCTAAGGTGTCAACAGTCTTTAGACATAGTTTCAGGCTTTTATTTTGAAAAATGAGCGTGAAAGATCACATTGCGTAAGTGGATAGGTGATGGCTCTCAGAGTGAGTTTTTGCGCTACAGAGTAAAGCCGCCATTGTTCCTCCTGCTGTTATTGAAAAACCTACACACTTTTATATATAAAAAATTTGACATGTTTCTGTGGATATTATGAAGACTATTTGGAATTTCCGTCTTCGTTGTCGTGACCGCTCTTTCCTGTGGATTTCTGATCATAACGCGACAAACAAACGTTGGTATTTTGGGTATTAAAAATCATCTTTATGGAACAAAAGGAACATTTGTTGTGTAACTGGGAGTCTCGTGAGTGAAAACATCCGAAGATCATCAAAGGTAAACAATTAATTTGATTGCTTTTCTGATTTTCGTGACCAAGCTTCCTGATGCTGTACATAATGCTATGCTAGGCTATCGATAAACTTACACAAACGCTTGGATTGCTTTCGCTGTGAAGCATAATTTCAAAATCTGAGACGACAGGTGGATTAACAAAAGGCTAAGCTGTGTTTTGCAATATTGCACTTGTGATTTCATGAATATGAATATTTTTTAGTAATATTATTTGACTGCTATTCAGCGGTTGCTGACGAGAATGATCCCGCGACAGGGATGGATAGCATCGAGAAGTTAATTAATAATGCATTCACAACTGTTGTGAAGTGACTAAACTGTTATTTATCGAATCAAACTAATTATGTTTAATTGTTACTCGATTAAATTAATCATGTGACAATTATCTCATTAGGAATTTGGGGCACCACAGGAAAAGTTGTTAATCAAGTTACTATTTCCTGACTTAAACTCTAAAGATATATAGATATCTCTTACATCAATAACAGTCACTTATAAGTCATTATCACCTCATCAGTCTCATTCTGAATGTCACATAATCCTTGATATCTGCAAGAACCCTAATCCTTTTGAATATTCAGTACTACACAAATTGATTTAATCATGTATTTATTGACTAACTAAATAATAACAGAATACCTATAAACACTTACATGAGATAAAAGTCCCTTTTGGACTGACATATGACAACTTGTTACACAATGGAAAGGGGTGAAGAAAGATAAAGAGAGGGAGAGACAAAGAGAGTCAATTTATAGTACATACTTTTTGAAACTATGCTCACAGTAACCAGAATACTTAGCACCCTAACCACCGCTCATCTGGATTTGAAATGCAATATATATTTACGCTTAGATGTCTTTCTCTGTCATCTCTCTGTTGAAACCAACTGATCCGTCAATAGGTAGTGGCTCGATGTAAGGCTCTGGTAGTCCACCAGAGGTCACAATGTCCTTCTTAGTTGTAGAGCTTCTCTGGTCTTGGAGTGATCATTAGAATAGATACTGCAGACGTACCAACAGTTGTATCAAAGGTGATTGTCTTCCTTCCCACCTCGTGTCTTTAGTCAAAGTTCTATGACCACTTTTTCATGCACAGCTGATAATGTCACCCTATGAATGTGTTATGTATAGGTTATTAATATGTTCTTATGTAGTTACGCTACAAATATAGTCAAACGACTTTGGATTAACTTAAAATACATGCTCTGGTACTTTGGTGATTAGTAAGAACCTTTTAATCCTGCTTTGGGCTGGATGTGTAGTTCATAACAATCGAATGATCAGAATTACTGTCTTACCTCAATTATCTTCAAAATCCCTAGTTTGAAGCGACTGTTTTCTAGAAGTTGTGCGGTGCCATTTTCCTTACATTTACCCCATGTTGGCCAGCTCACTAGCAATTTTAGTTTCAGCCAATAAGCTTCAACCTCTAGCCATTTGAGTGACAGCTAGCAGGAGACACACAGTAGAGTGAGAGCGAGAGTACTGATTTTATTTAACCTTTATTTAACTAGGCTCGTCAGTTAACTAACCTCTAGTGACTCCCAAACCCGCATGCGGGAGTGTAATTAGCATAACGCAGCGGACATAAATATCCCTAGAAAATATTCATTAAAATCACAAATTATTTAAAAAAAATATATATATATAAAATATATTGAGACACAGCTTATCCTTTTGTTAATCACCCTGTCATCTCAGACTTTCAAAATATGCTTTACAGCCAACGCTAGACAAACATTTGTGTAAGTTCATCATAGCCTAGCATAGCATTATGCCTTGCTAGCAGCAGGCAACCTTGTCACGGAAATCAGAAAAGCAATCAAATTCAATTGTTTACCTTTGATGAACTTCGGATGTTTTCACTCACGAGACTCCCAGGTAGATAGCCAAAGTAATTTTTTCCCAAAATATTATTTTTGTAGGCGAAACAGCTCCGTTTGTTCTTCACGTTTGGCTGAGAAATCGCCTGGAAATTGCGGTCACCACAACGCCAAAAAATATTCCAAATTAGCTCCATAATATCGACAGAAACATGGCAAACGCTGTTTAGAATCCATCCTCAAGGTGTTCTTCTAATATCTATTTAATAATATATCCGTCGGGACAATTCGTTTTTGTCTAGGACCGATTGGAGTAATGGCTACCTCTGTATTTTACGCGAGAATCTCTCTCGGAGCCACCATGTGACCACTTCCGCAATGTGGTAAAACTACGTCACAATGCTGTAGACACCTTGGGGAATACGTAGAAAGCGTAAGCTCGTTGATGGTACATTCACAGCCAAATAGGGAGTCATTGGAACGCAGCGCTTTCAAAACCTGGGGCACTTGCGGATTGGATTTTTCTCAGGCTTTCGCCTGCAACATCAGTTCGGTTATACTCACAGACAATATCTTTACAGTTTTGGAAACGTTAGTGTTTTCTATCGAAAGCTGTCAATTATATGCATATTCTAGCATCTTTTCCTGACAAAATATCCCGTTTAAAACGTGAACGTTTTTTTCCAAAAATGAAAATACTGCCCCCTAGCACCAACAGGTTTTAATAAGAACAAATTCTTATTTACAATTACAGCCTAGGAACAGTGGGTTAACTGCCTTGTTCAGGGGCAGAACAATAAATTTGTACCTTGTCAGCTCGGAGATTCGATCTAGCAACCTTCCTGTTTTTGTCCCAACCCTCTAACCACTAGCCTACTTGCTGCCCCAGTGGTGCACATAGCTGCATATTTGTGACGTAGTACGCATTTTTCTGGGACCACTTTTGCAAAGGTGTCAGGCTTTGAAGAGTGATGGGTGTTGAGTCAGGTGCAGAGAGCAGAGGATTCGGAAAAAACACTTTATTCCGTACAATCACAGTGCACAAAGAAGGTGACGCCGAACACAAGCGTAAAACACTCCAAAATGTAGTACACTGGTACATACGCTGTACAGCGGAAAATCCAAAAGACAGGAACACTCCTGGACCAAAAACAGCAAACAAGCCCGCACGAACACAGGCGGGCTAACTGAACTTAAATAACCCCAACCCAAAACCCCAAACAAGGAACATGTGAAACCAATTAGACCAAACAAAACGAAAAGGGGAAAAGGGGTCGGTAGTAGCTAGTAGACCGGCGACGACGACCGCCGAGCGCCACCCGAACGGGAAGGGGAGCCACCTTCGGTGTTATTCGCTCTCGTTGTCTGGCCCTCGCTTCATACTCGTTGCCAAACCCACTGGCTCCAGGTCATCTGCAAGACCCTGCTCGGTAAAGTCCCCCCTTATCTCAGTTCGCTGGTCACCATAGCAGCACCCACCTGTAGCACGCGCTCCAGCAGGTATATCTCTCTGGTCACCCCCAAAACCAATTCTTCCTTTGGCCGCCTCTCCTTCCAGTTCTCTTCTGCCAATTACTGGAACGAACTATAAAAATCTCTGAAACTGGAAACACTTATCTCCCTCACTAGCTTTAAGCACCAGCTGTCAGTGCAGCTCACAGATTACTGCACCTGTACATAGCCCATCTATAATTTAGCCCAAACAACTACCTCTCCCCCTACTGTATTTATTTATTTTGCTCCTTTGCACCCCATTATTTATATCTCTATCTATCTCTTCCACTGCAAATCTACCATTCCAGTGTTTTACTTGCTATATTGTATTTACTTCGCCACCATGGCCTTTTTTTTTGCCTTTACCTCCCTTATCTCACCTCATTTGCTCACATTGTATATAGACTTATTTTTCTACTGTATTATTGACTGTATGTTTGTTTTACTCCATGTGTAACTCTGTGTTGTTGTATGTGTCGAACTGCTTTGCTTTATCTTGGCCAGGTCGCAATTGTATATGAGAACTTGTTCTCAACTTGCCTACCTGGTTAAATAAAGGTGAAATAAATAAAAAAATAAAAACAATTATCCCCATCTGAGAAACACGCACACACACAGGCAATCACGCACACATGCACTGCCATTCAAAGGCGCAGACATAAAACAGAGACACACCGACACCGATACACACACACACACACACACAACAGTTTTTCTTTCTTGTCTTCTTGATGTCTGATATCTTTAGCTCTCCTGGAAAAGGGTTCAGGTTCCACTTAGGCTGTGATAGGCATCTCCAAACCCTGGTTCTCTTTGTAATAGAACTGTGTCTGTTTCTGTCATCCCCATCCAATACAGCATCCTCTTCAACGACATATAGCCCACAACAATCAATTTCTCATTCATTACCGATAGAGACACGGAAGTGATAGCGTGCATTTCCCTCAAACATGTTTTTGAATTACTTTTCGAAAATCATATTCCCAGAAGGAAGAATGGATCATCAGAAGTTGAACACCGTATTGGAGAGGACAAAAAATATCTGAAAGGTTCAATGTAACAGCCTAGTTAAATATTGTGTGGGGGGGTGGTTGAGTCATCACTGGCATCAGGCTGGAGATACACAGCGTCAGCGCTGGTAGAAATGAGAGCCATGGAAAGTCTGCTCAAACTTTTATAAAACACAACTTATAGGACCTCTATGGCTAGTCATACTGCTCTCTCACATTCGTTGCGCCACAGAGTCCCTTTTGCCCTTGATAAACCAAAATTGACAGAGGTTATGTATAAAGCAGTCGTATTATTACATTTTCGCCATAACACATCTATATTTCACTCTTTTCTATTACTTTGACAGGCCCGTCACGCTAAAGTAAATTAGCCCCGTTTAACCCCTCGACCCCTGGACCATTTCTCAAAGTCACCTTTTCTTCCGGCGTGGTGCTATTAAGCATTTACTTTCAGGTGTTAGTGTCACGATTCCCGTTTCCTGAGTCTGTTTTTTGCCTATGTTCTGTCCTGGAGTGTTTTTTCCGGCGTCCTGGAACGCACCCTGTCTGGTTGCCGGGCAATGTAGCCAGTTGGGGTTTCTGATTACCCGCACCTGTATCCCATCAGCTATCTGCACACCTGGTCCTGATCATCATCTCTCCTCTTCATAAGCCCAGACCTGACATCCATTCCCTGCCGGATCGTTAGCCATGAACAGTATGTTGTGCCATAGTATCAGCCTCAAGTTGGATAGAATTTGTTTTGTTGTTTTTTTTCATATTGCTTGCCTTAAACTTACCTCCGTTTGTTCTGTCTTCAGTTACTCACCCAGATTATTTACCCCATTCCCGCCTGGTCGTCGGAGGATTCCGCTTCCCCATTGGATCCACCTATTTACTCCCATCAACTCACCACCGCTGCCCGCTACGCCACCTGGATATATCTACCCATTCACTTGTAAATAAATACTCACCTTCTTCCTACTCTCCTTGTCCTGGTCTGCTTCTGGGTTCGATTTTGAAGAAACGTGACAGTTAGGTGACTTCTAGTCGCACCTCGGTCCCATAAGGACATAACAAATCCTTCTTGAGTTTTCATACACAAGGAAAAAGTGAAAAGAGAGGTTGCCTGGTGAAAAATAATGGACTTTTCTGGCATTTTGAAGATGTGAAATGTATGGATGGAATACAGCATGGCAATAAAAGAGAAGAATGCTCACCATGGTGCAATGTAGGCCCAGTGTGTCTTGCAGCAAAAATAGGCTAAAGCACTGATTGAACTAGTCAGTATTCCATAAATCCTGAATCAAGTGTCATGTATTGTCATGTTGTGTCTTGTTTCTGTCCTTTCCCTTCACCCTGTCTCCCTCTGCTGGTCGTTATTAGGTTACCTTTTCTCCCCCTCTTTCCCCCAGCTGTTCCTTGTCTCCTCCTAACTACCTCGTCACCCCTTTTCCCACCTGTTCCCTTTTTCCCTCTGATTAGTCCTCTATATCTCTCTCTGTTTTTGTTCCTGTCTTTGTCGGATTCTCGTTTGTGTTACTCATGCCTGAACCAGACTATCGTCGTGTTTGCTGCAACCTTGTCCTGTCCTGTCGGAATCTGCCTGTTCATCTAACCTTGTCCTGTCCTGTCGGAATCTGCCTGTCCATCTGAGCCTACGTGTGTTTCGTCATTAAAGTAACTCTGTTTTGTTAATTCGCTTTTGGGTCCTCATTCACGCACCATAACAGAAGAATCCGACCAAGAATGGACCCAGCGACTTCGGATCCTCTCCACTCTGCCGTCGAGATCCAGGGAGCGATGCTAGGCAGACACGAGCAGGAATTGTCTGCTGCTCGACATGCCGTTGAGACCCTGGCCACCCAAGTCTCCAACCTCACAGAACAGGTTCACCATCTCCGCCTCGATCCACTGGCCACTTCCAGGGCTTTCGAATCTCCGGAGCCCAGAATCAATAACCCGCCGTGTTACTCTGGGGAGCCCACTGAATGCCGCTCGTTCCTCACCCAGTGTGATATTGTGTTTTCTCTCCAGCCCAACACTTACTCCAGGAGCACTGCTCGTGTCGCCTACGTCATATCTCTCCTTACTGGACGGGCTCGTGAGTGGGGCACGGCAATCTGGGAGGCAAGGGCTGAGTGTACTAACCAGTATCAGGACTTTAAGGAGGAGATGATACGGGTTTTTGATCGATCTGTTTTTGGGGAGGAGGCTTCCAGGGCCCTGTCTTCCCTATGTCAAGGTAATCGATCCATAACAGACTACTCTATTGAGTTTCGCACTCTTGCTGCCTCCAGTGGCTGGAACGAGCCGGCTTTGCTCGCTCGTTTTCTGGAGGGTCTCCGCGCAGAGGTAAAGGATGAGATTCTCTCCCGGGAGGTTCCTTCCAGCGTGGATTCCTTGATTGAACTCGCTATTCGCATTGAGCGACGGGTTGATCTTCGTCACCGAGCTCGTGGAAAGGAGCTCGCGTTCTCCGTTGCCCCCCTCTCCGCATCACTACCATCTTCCTCTGCCGGCTCGGGTGCTGAGCCTATGCAGCTGGGAGGTATCCACATCTCGACTAAGGAGAGGGAACGGAGAATCACCAACCGCCTCTGTCTCTATTGCGGTTCTGCTGGTCATTTTGTCACTTCATGTCCAGTAAAAGCCAGAGCTCATCAGTAAGCGGAGGGCTACTGGTGAGCGCTACTACTCCTGTCTCTCCTTCAAGATCCTGCACTACCTTGTCGGTCCATCTACGCTGGACCGGTTCGTCAGCTTCCTGCAGTGCCTTAATAGACTCTGGGGCGGAGGGCTGTTTTATGGACGAGACCTGGGCTCGGGAACATGACATTCCTCTCAGACAGTTAAGGGAGCCCACGGCCTTGTTCGCCTTGGATGGTAGTCCTCTCCCCAGGATTCAGCGTGAGACGCTACCTTTAACTCTCACTGTCTCTGGTAATCATAGCGAAACCATTTCTTTTTTAATTTTTCGTTCACCTTTTACACCTGTTGTTTTGGGCCATCCCTGGCTAGTTTGTCATAATCCTTCTATTAATTGGTCTAGTAATTCTATCCTCTCCTGGAACGTCTCTTGTCATGTGAAATGTTTAATGTCTGCTATCCCTCCTGTTTCCTCTGTCTCTTCTTCACAGGAGGAGCCTGGTGATTTGACAGGGGTGCCGGAGGAATATCACGATCTGCGCACGGTGTTCAGTCGGTCCAGGGCCACCTCTCTTCCTCCACACCGGTCGTATGATTGTAGTATTGATCTCCTTCCGGGAACCACTCCCCCCCGGGGTAGACTATACTCTCTGTCGGCTCCCGAACGTAAGGCTCTCGAAGATTATTTGTCTGTAGCTCTTGCCGCCGGTACCATAGTCCCCTCCTCCTCTCCCGCCGGAGCGGGGTTTTTTTTTGTTAAGAAGAAGGACGGGTCCCTGCGCCCCTGCATAGATTATCGAGGGCTGAATGACATAACAGTGAAGAATCGTTATCCGCTTCCTCTTATGTCTTCAGCCTTCGAGATCCTGCAGGGAGCCAGGTTTTTCACTAAGTTGGACCTTCGTAACGCTTACCATCTCGTGCGCATCAGGGAGGGGGACGAGTGGAAGACGGCGTTTAACACTCCGTTAGGGCACTTTGAATACCGGGTTCTTCCTTTCGGCCTCGCTAACGCTCCAGCTGTCTTTCAGGCATTAGTCAATGATGTCCTGAGAGACATGCTGAACATCTTTGTTTTCGTTTACCTTGACGATATCCTGATTTTTTCACCGTCACTCCAGATTCATGTTCAGCACGTTCGACGTGTCCTCCAGCGCCTTTTAGAGAATTGTCTTTTTGTGAAGGCTGAGAAGTGCACTTTTCATGCCTCCTCCGTCACATTTCTCGGTTCTGTTATTTCCGCTGAAGGCATTAAGATGGATCCCGCTAAGGTCCAGGCTGTCATTGATTGGCCCGTCCCTAAGTCACGCGTCGAGCTGCAGCGCTTTCTCGGCTTCGCGAACTTCTATCGTCGTTTCATCCGTAATTTCGGTCAGGTGGCAGCTCCTCTCACAGCCCTTACTTCTGTCAAGACGTGCTTTAAGTGGTCCGTTTCCGCCCAGGGAGCTTTTGATCTCCTCAAGAATCGTTTTACATCCGCTCCTATCCTTGTTACACCTGACGTCTCTAGACAGTTCGTGGTCGAGGTTGACGCGTCAGAGGTGGGCGTGGGAGCCATTCTTTCTCAGCGCTCCCTCTCTGACGACAAGGTCCACCCTTGCGCGTATTTTTCTCATCGCCTGTCGCCGTCGGAACGTAACTATGATGTGGGAAACCGCGAACTGCTCGCCATCCGCTTAGCCCTAGGCGAATGGCGACAGTGGTTGGAGGGGGCGACCGTTCCTTTTGTCGTTTGGACTGACCATAGGAACCTTGAGTACATCCGTTCTGCCAAACGACTTAATGCGCGTCAGGCGCGCTGGGCGCTGTTTTTCGCTCGTTTCGAGTTCGTGATTTCTTATCGTCCGGGCTCTAAGAACACCAAGCCTGATGCTTTATCTCGTCTCTTCAGTTCTTCAGTAGCCTCCACTGACCCCGAGGGGATTCTCCCTGAGGGGCGTGTTGTCGGGTTGACTGTCTGGGGAATTGAGAGGCAGGTAAAGCAAGCACTCACTCAAACTCCGTCGCCGCGCGCTTGTCCCAGGAACCTTCTTTTCGTTCCCGTTCCTACTCGTCTGGCCGTTCTTCAGTGGGCTCACTCTGCCAAGTTAGCCGGCCACCCTGGCGTTCGGGGTACGCTTGCTTCCATTCGCCAGCGTTTTTGGTGGCCCACCCGGGAGCATGACACGCGTCGCTTCGTGGCTGCTTGTTCGGTCTGCGCGCAGACTAAGTCCGGTAACTCCCCTCCTGCCGGCCGTCTCAGGCCGCTTCCCATTCCCTCTCGACCGTGGTCTCACATCGCCTTAGATTTTGTCACCGGACTGCCTTCGTCAGCGGGGAAGACTGTTATTCTTACGGTTGTCGACAGGTTCTCTAAGGCGGCTCATTTTATTCCCCTTGCTAAGCTTCCTTCTGCTAAAGAGACGGCACAAATCATCATCGAGAATGTTTTCAGAATTCATGGCCTTCCGTCAGACGCCGTTTCGGACAGAGGTCCGCAATTCACGTCTCAATTTTGGAGGGAGTTTTGCCGTTTGATTGGGGCTTCCGTCAGTCTCTCTTCCGGCTTTCACCCCCAGTCTAACGGTCAAGCAGAACGGGCCAATCAGACTATTGGTCGCATCTTACGCAGTCTTTCTTTTCGCAACCCTGCGTCTTGGTCAGAACAGCTCCCCTGGGCAGAATACGCCCACAACTCGCTTCCTTCGTCTGCGACCGGGCTATCTCCTTTTCAGAGTAGCCTCGGGTACCAGCCTCCGCTGTTCTCATCTCAGTTCGCCGAGTCCAGCGTTCCCTCCGCTCAGGCTTTTGTCCAACGTTGCGAGCGCACCTGGAAGAGGGTCAGGTCTGCACTTTGCCGTTATAGGGCGCAGACTGTGAGGGCTGCTAATAAGCATAGAACTAAGAGTCCTAGATATTGTCGCGGTCAGAGAGTTTGGCTCTCCACTCAGAACCTTCCCCTTAAGACCGCTTCTCGCAAGTTGACCCCGCGGTTCATTGGTCCGTTCCGTATTTCCCAGATCATCAATCCTGTCGCAGTTCGACTTCTTCTTCCGCGATATCTTCGTCGCGTCCACCCGGTCTTCCATGTCTCCTGTGTCAAGCCCGTTCTTCGCGCCCCCGCTCGTCTTCCCCCCCCCCCCCCCATCCTTGTCGAGGGCGCACCCATCTACAGGGTCCGTAGGATTTTGGACATGCGTCCTCGGGGCCGTGGTCATCAGTACCTAGTAGATTGGGAGGGGTACGGTCCTGAGGAGAGGAGTTGGGTTCCCTCTCGGGACGTGCTGGACCGTGCGCTGATCGATGATTTCCTCCGTTGCCGCCAGGTTTCCTCCTCGACTGCGCCAGGAGGCGCTCGGTGAGTGGGGGGGTACTGTCATGTATTGTCATGTTGTGTCTTGTTTCTGTCCTTTCCCTTCACCCTGTCTCCCTCTGCTGGTCGTTATTAGGTTACCTTTTCTCCCCCTCTTTCCCCCAGCTGTTCCTTGTCTCCTCCTAACTACCTCGTCACCCCTTTTCCCACCTGTTCCCTTTTTCCCTCTGATTAGTCCTCTATATCTCTCTCTGTTTTTGTTCCTGTCTTTGTCGGATTCTCGTTTGTGTTACTCATGCCTGAACCAGACTATCGTCGTGTTTGCTGCAACCTTGTCCTGTCCTGTCGGAATCTGCCTGTTCATCTAACCTTGTCCTGTCCTGTCGGAATCTGCCTGTCCATCTGAGCCTACGTGTGTTTCGTCATTAAAGTAACTCTGTTTTGTTAATTCGCTTTTGGGTCCTCATTCACGCACCATAACATCAAGTTTGTGTGTGTGTGTGTGTGCTTGTGCGTGCGTGTATACTTACGATCTTCTAAGTCCATTAATTAAAGCGTTTCCTCAGTATGTCTCACTGATGCCCTCTACATCATACCTTAAACCTCTTAACACTACCCCCACCCCCATTTGAATCCATCAGCAGGAGAGAAATGTACCTGTATGTGATGTCACATTGTTAGTGGCCCCGTGTTGCAGATGCTGCTTGCAATCCCCCCTGCCCCACACACACCCTTCCCTCTTCCAGGTCTCCCTTAAGCAGCCCCGTAGCAGACTAAAAACTAGGGCTTTTAGGGCTTTCAGTTGCGCTGCTCCGAGGCTGTGGAACGCATTTCCAGACACTATTAGGGCTGCAGAGTCTCTGTCGTCATATTAAGGTACAGCTCAAGACCATGATGTTCAGAAAAGGACCTCTGCTAATACTGTTCTCATGTCGTCCGGATCTGATGACATCTGTATATTGTGCCTATAGAAAGTCTACATCCCCTTGAACTTTTTTCAAATTTGTTGCTTTAGAAAGTGGGATTGAAATATGATGTCATTATAATTTTGTCATTCATCTACACAAAATACTCCATTATGTCAAAGTGAAAATAATATTCTACACATTTTTACAAATTAATAACATTTTATAACTAAAATATAATCATTGCATACGTGTATTTTTTAATTCACCTTTATAAGTACTCACTCCCTTCTCTTGAGGATATGGAGACGCTAGCGTCTCAACTGGCCAATTGCCTGGGGAAATGCGGAGCGCCAGATTCAAATAAAATTCTATAAAATTCAAACTTTCATTAAATCACACATGTAAGATACTCAATTAAAGCTACACTCGTTGTGAATCCAGCCAACATGTCAGATTTTAAAAATGCTTTTCGGCGAAAGCATAAGAAGCTATTATCTGATAGCACGCACCCATCTGAACCAGTAGTAAACAAAAGAGATAGCGAAGCAGGCGCTACACAAAACGCTGAAATAAAATATAAAACATGCATTACCTTTGACGAGCTTATTTGTTGGCACTCCAATATATCCCATAAACATCACAATTGGTCCTTTTTTTCGATTAATTCTGTCCATGTATACCCAAAATGTCCATTTATAAAGCACGTTTGATCCGGAAAAAAACAGCTTGCCAAAACACAATGTCACTACAAAACATTTCAAAAAGTTGCCCATAAACTTTGCCCATAAACTTTGCCAAAATATTTCAAACTACTTTTGTAATACAACTTTAGGTATTTTTAAACGTTAATAATCGATCAAATTGTAGACGGGGCAGTCTGTATTCAATACAGCAAGTAAACAAACCATGCACCTTTTTTCGTCTTGCATAACTCTCAACGTGCAACGTTGTTCCAGGATGTGCTTCTTCTTCGTTGCACAAATGATTAACTTCAACCAAATTCCAAAGACTGGTGATATCCAGTGGAAGTCGTAGGAACTGTAAAATGGTCGCTATCAAATATCCCTTGGCAAAGACAACTGAGGGAACGGTCAGAGGCAACAAAAAAAAAACAATCTGAACAGTTATTCCTCTGGGTTTTGCCTGCTACATAAGTTCTGTTATAGTCACAGACATGATTGAAACAGTTTTAGAAACTTCAGAGTGTTTTCTATCCACACCTACTAATCACATGCATATAATATATTCCTGGCATGAGTAGCAGGAAGTTGAAATTGTGCACGCTATTTATCCAAAAGTGAAAATGCTGCCCCCTATCCCTAACAGGTTTTAAGGCAAGCCTAAATTAGTTCAGAAGTAAAATTTGGTTTAACAAATGACATAAAAAGTGTTATGGACTCACTCTGTGTGAAATAATATGTGTTGACATGATTTTTGAATGACTACCCTCAGTGGTGTAAAATACTTAAGTAAAAATACCTGCAAGTAATACTAATAATACTAGTTTTTGGAGGTATCTGTACATTATTTTATTATTTTTGACAACTTTCACTTTTACTTCACTACATTCCTAAAGAAAATGATGTACTTTTTACTCCATACATTTTCCCTGACACCCAAAAGTACTTGTAACATTTTGAATGCTCAGCAGGACAGAAAAATTGTCAAATTCACACACATCAAGAGAACATCCATGGTCATCACTACATCCCCTGATCTGGCAGACTCACTGAACACACATGCTTCGTTTGTAAATGATGCCTGAGTGTAGGAGTGTGCCGTTGGCTATCCGTCAATTTAAAAAAGCAAGAATAAGGATTCAGTCTGGTTTGCTTAATACAAGGAATTTAACTTTTGATACTTAAGTATATTTTAGCAATTACAATTACTTTTGACACTTAAGTCTATTTAAAACCAAACTAGACTTTTAATTAAGTAGGATTTTACTGGGTGACTTTCACTTTTACTAAAGACCAGGGAGCTTTTTGAAAACCTCATAAAGAAGGGCAGTGAATGATAGATGGGTAACAATAACAAATCCTACAATATATCTTTAACCCCCTAAGGTTGATGTCCGTGCCCCCGTGGAAATCTAATTAGCATAATAAAACAATCCCCATACAAATCCATCAGTTTAAGCTAGAGATATCTGTTTGGAATAATTGGATGCATCTCAATCCACCACATCCACCTATGTAACACTTTCGCATCTGCGGTGAAAGGTGACAGAGCTAGAGCGGTGTTTGACAGACCATGTGACATCCTGTAAATTGGTTTTCTTTCACAAAATTGTCTGTAACGTCCGAACGGTTTGTAACTATTATGACCACTGTAGTGGATATTTCAGTACTGAGAGACACCTGGACAATTATTCAAACAATCATCTTTATTCATCATCGATTAATTATTTTAATAATGAAAACGTCGACCTCACACTCTAGCCGAGAGCTTTCCTAACAATGGAAAACAGACATCTATTTAGGACACTAAGAGTGTTTAGTTCCACCCCAATCAGGCATAACAAAAAGCATCATAAGCCACTTTGGGTTATTCTTGTCGTTAACAGCACATGGTGTTGTTCTAACCCCCAATCCTGGCTTAATTTCCCTGATGCCAGGATGTCTAGGACCCTTCGTTCCAGTCCATCTCTATCCCAGTTACAACCACCTCACATCCTGTCCATGGAATACATCTCCCCAGTGCACCACTGATCACAGAATGGAATGTGGCTGTAAAGTTTTATAGCCCTCTAGTAAAACCCATTTCCTCAATGCACAGACTCTCGCGAACATGATGGTGTTCTCCATTCTGCGGCCCCCACAAGTGTCTAGGGACTCGTCTGAAGTTGGTACAGCCAATCTGCCAGTAGCGTCCGAACAGTTTGGGCTACACCCTAATATGACCCCTCAGTGCAAAGGTGAGACTCTCACACACACGTACATATCACAGGCTTTACAAGCCTCGTCTGAAGGTCTCCAGGAGCAGTAGAAAACATTTATGGAATTACAGTATACAGTACAGTATATGGAGACTGTTTAGAGACAAAAATAAAGGGTTAAATACATGTCATTTTTTATTACAATTGTTTTGTGATGTTTCTCATTCAGCTCAGATATAGATAGACACTTTTAATCCCCCCCCCCCCCCCCCCCCCCCCCCATCTGTTGTTTCATGTGGTGAATATTTTATTCAATGAGTTTGTATGGGCTAATAGCAGCAAGGACAAATACAATTTTTCATCAATACTTTTCTAAAATATATTTTTTTGATACTGCAAGGGGTCTTAAAATTCAAACTCAAATAGCAAAATGATCCTTGGTATGACCTTCTCCCCCGGCTTAGACAGGGCTTGATAACTATGCTGTGGAGGATATATTAAACCACCCAGACACATCAAACATGCAGTCGTCCTTCTGAACTGAGCTGCAGGACAGGAAGGAAACTGCTTAGGTATGTCACCATGAGGCCATTGGTGATTTTAAAACAGTTACAGAGTTCAATGGCTGTGATGGGAGAAAACTGAGGATGGATCAACAACATTGTAGTGACAATAATAATTAGAAACATTGTGAGGAGACTCCTAGTGATGGGTCGTTCTTGAGCCGTTCATTTGGCTCCCTGAAATGCATACTTCTACTACTACTTTTTGAACTTCAAACAATGATTATCTGCAAATAAGTTACAACATTTTCACGGAAAAAACAATAAACAGTGGGGAGAGCGCGTCATTTTGATCTAAGCAATTGTTTGTTGTTTACGTGAATGTAATAATCTGACATGGTAGCCTACTTGTGGCTTTACATTACAGATGCGCACATTTTTCATGGTTATAGGTTGATTTTCAAGCATTTTGAATGAAGAGCCCGTTTTTATCAAAATGATTCGGCTCTTTTACGTGAACGGGGCCAAATGATGCGGCACATCGGAAAGACCTGGAATGCCCATCACTAGAGACTACCTAAGCCATTTAAACTGGAATAACCATTTCAGTAATGTCTGACAAAAATCTAACTGATTGGAGTTCAGAAAAATATATGGTATTTATCTTTGTGTTGCATTAGATTAATCAATCATTCAAAAACACAGATATTTAAAAAGTTTTTAAAAAATCTACCTGGAGTAGAGTATGCTGGGAAATATGATGATGATAATAATTATGGTACAAATGTGCCTTTTTTAGGGTACCACCCCAGTGACAAAGCCGTTAGTTCCTTTTAGGT
This sequence comes from Oncorhynchus clarkii lewisi, assembly GCF_045791955.1. Lineage (NCBI taxonomy): Eukaryota > Metazoa > Chordata > Actinopteri > Salmoniformes > Salmonidae > Oncorhynchus > Oncorhynchus clarkii. The sequence goes on from NC_092164.1 coordinate 28,696,908, forward strand.
GTCAAAAATGTATCATTGTACCTTATTAAGGGTATTGAGGGTGCACAAAATATGTTTGTACCCTCGGAAACAGAAAGGCATCTAAACATTCTGCCTCTTTTTTTGAGACTGAGAGTGTGATGACTATACCTCTATACTCAAAATATGAGGAACAAAAATGTACCATTATATTCTTTATCCACAGATGTAACCAAAAAGGTAGCAAACAGTACGCTGTGAGATTATGGTACATTATGTGTATTTTGATATTTTTGTACCCCAGGGAACAATACCGTACCCTTATTTCTAAGAGTGTGGTGTCACTATGACCTGCCACATGTTTCAAGAACCAAACTGGTAATTTCAAGTAATTACCACAGTTATATTTGCAGGAGAGATGAGATATGAAGTGTTGTTTACACATCCGTAAAGCGGCTTCCTGTATCACTGTCCCCGTTTCGTTAAATGTCTAACTATTTTGAGGCAGAGACGGCGTATAACTATTGACAAATCTGATCTGAGAGCGAGAGGGATGAGATGGGAATCGTTAATGTGTTTTATACATTGTTGTGTTTGCTCATCAACAATGTACACACAGGGAGAGGAGCTGCAGAGGGAGATGGAAAAAAAAAAAGGGAGGTAGCATTGAGCTCTAGTATAATCAAGATTATAGGCCAAGAGCGTATAGACCTTGTTTAGTCCGTGTAAGTAAAAATATATATTCAATCACTTGCAATCTGAAATGTGCTTTGTATCCCTATCAAGTATACACATTGTGATGAGGAGGCTTATTATGACTCATTTCGGGTTGCATTGAACCTCAATTTTGTAAGCGAGAATGTTGAGAGTCTTCCGGCAAACATTTTCAGTGACTCTACTGAGTTATGACAAAACAAATGATAGCAAAAAATGTAATGGAGATTCTTTAGTGAGCATGCTTTTGAGTTCAGGACCAGGTTTTTTAATCTGTGTATGTTATATCAATGGCTCTGTGGGCCTGGTGACTTTTCATCTTAAACATTCCCTAATTGGCAGGAGGTCTTAGAAGACAATCTGCTGTAAATATCTGTTGTTTACAGACTGAGCACTCGAGTGGAGATACAGGAGTTCAAAGTGGGGAAAGAGGAGATATGTGGAGACAAGATAGATGGATCGATACTGGATATGCAGCAGAGGCCACAGACAAGAGAGCTGCACGTGTGTGTGTGTGCGTGTGTGTGTGTGCGTGTGTGTGTGTGTGTGTGTGTGTGTGTGTGTGCGTGTGTGTGTGTGTCCTTGTGTGTGTGTGTGTCCTTGTGTGTTTGCATGTGCACGAGTGCGTACGTCTGTGTGTTTGTGTGTGTGACAGAGGGATACAGTATGGCAGTTTCTACGCAGTAGGATCAGACTTGGTTTGTTACTCAGGGTTTTTAGTTGTTTGTAACCAACCATCTCGCCAGGGCTTCTGCTGACACATTTTGAAATGGAAATGCTGCCACACTGTTGGTCAGTTGGGCCGCCGTATTCACTTCACATTATCATTCTGTTAAATGATTCCATAAATGTTGAATTCGCGCGGCAGTGTCACAATCTGTGGAGATTAAGCTCACGCTTAAAAAAATGTGTATCGCTAGAGCGGTCTCTACAATGACGTAACACCGAGAATGGTAAATATCACTGACCCTCCCCGCCCCCTCAGCCTATAAATAACTGTGTCTGATACTGTTGTCCATGTCTGTTTTTTGTGACATTTATAAATGTTTCATCGGTGCAATATAAAACATTACAGATGCCACCCTCATGAATCATTTGTGTTATGGATCATCGCTTCCGAGTCATACCCTAGCAACTCCATAGCTCTAACAGAAAGTAAGAAACTCTCAGTCCCAGGTTGCTTCCCAAATGGTACCCTATTCCCTATATGTTGCATTACTTTTGACCAGAGCCAGTTAACATTTTTTTTCAAGAGAAATAATCCACCCTTAGCACGTAAAAATGCAATACAGATCTATACAATCTGATCCATTAGTAAGCTAGTAATTCACACATTTATAAACATCTAATTCATTAGATAATTTATAAACATTTTATAAATTATCTTTAGAAAGTGTTCATACCACTTGACTTAATCCACATTTTGTTGTGTTACTGCCTGAATTCAAAATTAATTACATGTATTATTTTCTCTCACCCATCTACACACCCCATTATGACAAAGTAAAAACTTTTGTTTTGAAATGTATGCAATTTTTGGGAAAATGAAAGATACAGAAATATTTTAAAAATTCTTCAAGCTCTTTCAAATTGGTTGTTGATCATCGCTAGACAACCAAGGAACATTCATTGTCGTCTTGGTATTATATTTTTTTTTATTAAAGATCCCCATAAGCAACTCCAGTACATATTTGGCCTTGTGTTTTAGATTATTGTTCTGCTGAAAGGTGAATTTGTCTCTCAGCGTCTGTTGTAAAGCAGACTGAACAATGTTTTCCTCTAGGATTTTTCCTATCCTTTACCTCCATTTACGTTTATTTTTTATCCTGAAAAACTCCACAGTCCATAACAATTGCAAGCACACCCATAACATAATGTGTCACATGTGCTCCCTCTCCGGCCTCTAGGTCACCAGGCTGCTCATTATGGCACACACCTGTTACGCGCATCTGTGCATAATGACACTCACCTGGACTCCATCACCTCCTTGATTACCTGCCGTTTGTATGTCACTCCCTTTGGTTTCTTCCCCAGTCGTCATTGTTTCTGTTTCAGTTTCATGTCTATGCGTTGTTCCTGTTTCTTGTTTTTTGTATCATTTATTTATTAAATGATTCACTCCCTGAACTTGCTTCCCGACTCCCAGCGCACATTTACATAATGCTTGAAAATATGAAGATCGGTACTCAGTAATCTGTTGTATTTGATTTGCCCCACACTTAACACTTTATATTAAGGGCAAAAGTTAATTGCTTTGCCATATTTTTTGCAGTATTACTTTAGTTCCTCGTTGCAAACAGGATGCATGTTTTGGAATATTTTAATTCTGTACAGGTTTCCTTTTCGCTCTGTCAATTAGGTTAGTATGGGGCCTCCCGGGTGGCGCAGTGGTTAGGGGCTGTGCCACCAGAGACTCTGGGTTCGCGCCCAGGCTCTGTCGTAACCGGCCGCGACCGGGAGGTCCGTGGGGCGATGCACAATTGGCCTAGCGTCGTCCGGGTTAGGGAGGGCTTGGCCGGTAGAGATATCCTTGTCTCATCGCGCACCAGCGACTCCTGTGGCGGGCCGGGCGCAGTGCACGCTAACCAAGGTTGCCAGGTGCACGGTGTTTCCTCCGACACATTGGTGCGGCTGGCTTCCGGGTTGGATTCGCACTGTGTTAAGAAGCAGTGCGGCTTGGTTGGGTTGTGTATCTGAGGACGCATGACTTTCAACCTTCGTCTCTCCCGAGCCCGTATGGGAGTTGTAGCGATGAGACAAGATAGTAGCTACTAACAATTGGATACCACAAAATTGGGGAGAAAATGTAAATAAAAAAATAAAAAATATTAGGTTAGTTTTGTGAAGTAACTACAATGTTGTGGATCCATCTTCAGTTTTCTCTCATCACAGCCATTATACACTGTAACTGCTTTAAAGTCACAATTGGCCTCATGGGGAAATCCCTGAGCAATTGCCTCCTCTCTGGCAACTGAGTTTGGAAGGGCGTCTGTATCTTTGCAGTGACCGGGTGTATTGATACACAATCCAAAGTGTCATTAATAATGTCACTTCACCATGCCCAAAGGGATGTATTCAATGTCTGCTTTTTACCCTTCTACCAATAGGTGCCCTTTGCGAGGCATTAGAAAACCTCCTTTGTCTTTGTGGTTGAAACTGTGTTTAAAATTATAATTATCTCCTCAAGGTATAGTGGAGAGATGGATGAAGTCTGGTTTGACTCTTTTTGAAGTACTTTCCATTGTTTTGATTTCAATTTCTCTCCGATGAACGGAGAAATCTCTTTATGTCTGTCTGTGTGTATTTAAGGCAGTGTACTGTAGGTTTACTAAAAGGCTTGGTCCCCATGTTCAGGGCCATCTTTCACTGCAATTGGCATTGGACCATGGGAGATGGGGCACAGTCAACTGCAGAAAACCCAGCTGCATTCACAGGAACTTTATATTTCCTTCCAATTCCTTCTGATCGGTATCAGCCATTCCACGGAGAGTGGGTCCGTGTGGGAAATGTAAAAAGGGAAAAGTTCAAGATTCAATTTAAATTGCAGGCCCCGGAACCACATCCCCAATGCAATGCCTTTATTACAGTACAAGAATGAGGGCCACTTTACGCACAATTAGGTTTCAATTTGAACACCCATCGCCACTGCCACTAGTTGAACTTTAGGCCCAAAGGAGACGTGTTCACACAAAAACTCTTTAATTCCTCCATAGAGTTTTTCACTGAGTCCTAGATTAGAATAGTGTTTACAGAGTTGCGTCCCAAATGGCTCCCTATGCCATATAGAGAGTGCACTTTCGACCAGAGCACCATGGACCCTGATCTAAAGTGGTGCACTATATAGGGAATAGGGTGCCATTTGGGACACAAGCAATGTATTTGCTCTAGTGAAGCAGCACCATGGCAGACGTGGGTTCAAATAGTCTTTGTTTTTTTTTTATACTTAAGATGTGCTTGATAGAGCTTGCCTGACGCAATGGAACTAATGGGACAGTTATGAAAGTGCAAACCCTGACCATCTGGCACTACAGGCAGGCTTAATCAAACTCTCAAAAGTGTCAGCGCAGACAACTTTGCTAGGTGCACCTGAGAGGGGTGCAGCTTGCGGACACATCATTTAGCTAAAGCACTTCCAGGCCAACTTGCTCCCTTCAACTATGTACTTTACATCCGTGATAAGTGCAAAGGTTTAGTGCACAACGTCTTAGATCGTCTTAGATAGTGCAGAAGATAATTGCTTTCTATGTCTCTGTAAGCTGTACACTGCTGTAAGCAGGATATCTACCATACCTTATTGTGCCTGGACTTCACTGAAATTACCAAAAAGATTCATGAGGCTAACATTGGTTTCTCATTTATTATGTATTTACCAATCATAAAATTGCCATTAGAAATATATATTATTAACATTTCTCCCACAGAACCTGTAGTTTGCCTTGTTGACCTTGATGAAAAAAAAGGGTTTTCCTATGGCTAAGGTGTTACGGATGTCATGATTGACAAGGAATTGAGCTGTGAAGCATGTTTTATGTATGTGAAGTGAAGGAGCTAACACTAGGATACAATATCACACATTTTTTCAAACATACGCATTGTAGTACAAACCTTCCCCTGGATGTATTCGCTATTGATACTGTTTACATAAAATGGCAATTTTAGAGCATGAAAAGTGATAAATACAATACAGCTTGAGGACATCAGGTTGACCTGCATCACACACTCCTGCCATCCATCCTGCACACCTGCCTTCCCTCATCAAGTGCATCAGTGTTATTGGACTCACCTGGACTCACTTATCACCTGTTCATTTCCTCCCCTATATTTGTCAGTTCCCCAGCTCTGTTCCCTGCTACTGCATTTTATTGTTTTGGTCTTTAGTATTACTTTGCTGAAGTTGTTACAGTCTTGTTCCATGTACGTTCTTTATTACATTTTTACTCCCTGTTCCTGCTTCGTGTCTCCAGCGTCATCCCATGTGACAGAATACAGCAGCCATACATATGAAGCATTGAGGAGTTCCGGTTGGTATGGTGGCATCGGGTCTGGGTTGCCACCGATGGAACCGGAGGTGCCAAGCCAGCTCGGTGGGCTTCCACGCCCTAGTTGGCTCAAGATCTTTCTTTGCTCCGGTTGACTCGGATGGTGCCCATCCCACGTCGGGCCTCAGACGGATCGTCAGTTCTTGTTTGCCCAGCCGGTCCAGTTTTTTGTTTTTTTTTGTCTTTTGTTTTGTTGGTGACGTTGGGTTGGATTTCCTACACCGATGGAACCGGGGGTGCCTAATCCAGCCCGTCGGGCTTCCACTGGCTCAAGATGTTTCCTTGCCTCGGTTGGCTCGGCGGCCTCCCATCCCATGTCACTCTTCACTGGATCATCGGGCTCCCTCTCTACAGCGGGATCGACAGGCGTCTTGCCTTAGCCGCATCGTCAGGCTCCCATGCTTCAGCTGGCTCGCCAGGCTCTCACGATCCTGCCGGTTCGTCGGGCTTCCACGCCCCAACCGGCTTTCCCAGCACCCATGTCTCGGCCGGTTCGCCCAGGTGGGACGTTGGGTGGCTCCCCAAGAGGGGGGGGGGGTACTGTCACGTTTCCTCCCACTCTTCCCTCCAACTGCCACTTGAGGGCGCCAGGTTGCCCTGCATCACGCACTCCTGCCATCCATCACGCACACCTGCCCTCCCTCGTCACGCGCATCAGCATTATTGGACTCACCTGGCCCCCCTTTCACCTGTTAATTTCCTTCCCTATATTTGTCATTTCCCCAGCTCTGTATCCTGCTGCTGCATTATATTGTTTTTGTCTTTAGTATTAGTTCACTGACGCTGTTACTGTCTCATTCCATGTTTGTTCTTTATTAAATGTTTTACAACCCCTTACCTGTTTCGTCTCTCCAAAGTCATCCCATGTGACAGCATCACTTTCAAGTATTCTGTTGATCCTCTTTCTTCGATAAGAGGCAGACCTTTAGCACTCTAGCAAAACATACATCTAGGCCTAATGTATGTAGATAAACACACACTTTTTATTTTGATCATTTGCGATTTATAGAAGTGTTTCTTTCACATCAGCTCAAGCAGTCCTTTGCAGGTAACCTCAATATAGCCTCTTGGAATTGATATTCAGCATATTCAGTCTTTTGGTCTGTTTCTCAAGAAATGTATTGATTATGAATGAGAGAATTACATTATCTAAAAGGTTTCTCCCCAGATATGCAAATAAATGAGCATTAGTTTAACTTCCTAAAATGGTGGTCTTTCTTCTGCTTGTCCTCTTCAGCTTCAGCCATTGTAACCTTAACTTGCTGTTTGGAAGCAATTACAACAGCGTCTGCCGTCTCATCACAGTGCCCGACCAAAATTAAGACTATTTGTCTATTCCTCTTCCTGAAAAATGTAAGGCATAGAAGCAGAGTTTTTTTACTCTTGGCTCTGCAGGCGGTGAAATCTCACCAACACATGCCAATGCCAATTGAATAATTCAGAGGGCCTGGACAATGAAACAGAGGAAAGATTTATGAAATAACATAAGTTTCAATATTTTAGCAATTTGCTGGAGACACATCATCTCTCCGGAGTTGTTCACGCAGTGGGAGGTCAAATGCATGCTCGGGAGTCCTGGAGATGTTTAGAAGTTTAAGCAAAGTGCAAGTCATCGGGCTAATGATGTCCTTAAACTTTGATCCATTCAGGAAACAGGCAATAAACAGCTAAGACTTCGCCTTCCATCCCTCAGCGTATTTATGGTGGATGATAATATGTCCTTCAATAAGGACAATGCTATTTTATAAGACAAATCGGTGTAAGATTTCTTAATCTGCAATTTTAAAGTCCAAACATTTATGTACCAATCACAGATTCCCTTTTAAGTTACAGTATATTTACACAAGATAGACACTTCAAACCTATCACCCATTTACCTGACAAACTCATCACTGACCAAAAGCTTAGCAAATAAAACTCTGATTGAAGTGTGCAGAAACCTATCAACTTTGCCATCGACACAAAATCCATTACCATGCAAATTACAGTGATTAATTATGCTTTTATCGGCAAAGATGGGGTATGCGTTTGAAAAACCATGTGCAGCCATATGACCTTGTGTCCAAATAAAAACACTATTATTCAATGATGTCTGGAATGATTTAAATGGTAATGGTCATTAGAGAAACAACTGAGGTTTGGAAAAGCCAGTCCTTTTAGCCCTAGATAAGAACAGTTGCCTATATGGTAATGTGTAAACATTGATGTGAACATCAAGCATTGATATGCCATGAACAATTAATGGATCATGTGTCGTGTGGAGATAGGTGGTATTTTGGCAACAACACCTGCTACAATATCACTAACATTGAGACTTACGTACATGTGCTAGCCTAATGGGTCTGTTGTCCACTAGCACCTTAAGTATGGTTTACGGGAACACATTTATGTTAGAAGCTGGAGTAGAAAGTTCCCTCACCAAATGGTGTAAGGGAATACCCCCCTGAATTGTACAAAAATGAATGTCAAAATATTGGCATTGGACAAACCATGTACACGATGTCCAATACCACCCAAAGCGGCGTTGATTCGTGCAAAGTATATGGCAAATGCCATATGGCAATTGCCAATTGTAACACCTCAAAAATCCAACAGGGGGCGAGTGCGCTCCACCTGGGTTTTTCATATTGGAAATGCAACCCAAGTAAACATCCAAAAGAAAATTTTTGAAAAAATGATATTTTTTTCAAAAACTTTTTACCCCTTAAAAAAGTGCTTTCTGGGCCTTTTTTCGAATTTCTTTCGCTTTTTTTGTCAATTACACATGTGTAAGAACTGTATGAATATACTTTTGTCCAATTTTGATATCAATTTTTTTTTTTTTTAATTACATGCGCATAAGGCATATGTTTTGTCCATTTGCAATATGATTTCATAGGAAGTCAAAAGTCAAAAGTCAAAAATGTCAAAATTTGGTAAAAAACTTCACACATCCTTAAAAAAGTGCTTTCTGGACCGTTTTTCAAAATTCTTTCAATTTTTATGTCAATTACACATGTATAAGAACTTTATCAACATACTTTAGTCATACTTTATTATCATTTTTTTTTTTTTTTTACTAGTGCATAAGGCATATGTTTTCTCCATTTGGAATATGATTTCATAGGAAGTCAAAAGTCAAAGTCAAAAGTAACGATTTTCCTCCGTGCAACTGGTGATCTGAAATGTGCAACTGGTGATCTGAAATGTGCAACTGGTGATCTGAAATGTGCAACTGGTAACCCAAAAAAAAATAATTTGATTCTATGTTTCCTTACTTTTTCAAAGTCACTGTGCATTTGCAATATGTTTTAATGGACAGGTACCATCACGAATTTGTCATGCTATAAAAATCCTGCAGGAATGTGAAATTGACTGGCCCGATGAACTCGGGATGGCTTTGCAGTGATTCTGGGTCATCTCAATCGCTCGTTTGGGTTGATTTCAGAATGTCGCTTTTGGTGATGTTTTTTCACTATAGAATCATATTGCAAATGCACGTGCAACTGCTCACCCAAAAAAAAAATGTTTAGATTTTTTTTGTTTATGTTTCCTTACTTTTTCAAAGTCACTGTGCATTTGCAATATGTTTTTTCACTATAGAATCATATTGCAAATGCACATGCAACTGGTCATCCCCCCCCAAAAAATGTAGATTTTTTTTGTTTATGTTTCCTTACTTTTTCAAAGTCACTGTGCATTTGCAATATGTTTTTTCACTATAGAATCATATTGCAAATGCACGTGCAACTGGTCATCCCCCAAAAAAAATTTTAGATTTTTTTTGTTTATTTTTCCTTACTTTTTCAAAGTCACTGTGCATTTGCAATATGTTTTTTCACTATAGAATCATATTGCAAATGCACATGCAACTGGTCATCCCCCCCCAAAAAAATTTGATTTTTTTTGTTTATGTTTCCTTACTTTTTCAAAGTCACTGTGCATTTGCAATATGTTTTTTCACTATAGAATCATATTGCAAATGCACGTGCAACTGGTCACCCAAAAATAAATATTTTGGATTTTTTTTGTTTATGTTTCCTTACTTTTTCAAAGTCACTGTGCATTTGCAATATGTTTTTTCACTATAGAATCATATTGCAAATGCACATGCAACTGGTCATCCCCCCCCAAAAAATTTAGATTTTTTTTGTTTATGTTTCCTTACTTTTTCAAAGTCACTGTGCATTTGCAATATGTTTTTTCACTATAGAATCATATTGCAAATGCACGTGCAACTGGTCATCCCCCCCAAAAAATTTTAGATTGTTTTTGTTTATTTTTCCTTACTTTTTCAAAGTCACTGTGCATTTGCAATATGTTTTTTCACTATAGAATCATATTGCAAATGCACATGCAACTGGTCATCCCCCCCAAAAAAATTTAGATTTTTTTTATGTTTCCTTACTTTTTCAAAGTCACTGTGCATTTGCAATATGTTTTTTCACTATAGAATCATATTGCAAATGCACATGCAACTGGTCATCCCCCCCCAAAAAATTTAGATTTTTTTTGTTTCCTTACTTTTTCAAAGTCACTGTGCATTTGCAATATGTTTTTTCACTATAGAATCATATTGCAAATGCACGTGCAACTGGTCATCCCCCCCAAAAAAATTTAGATTTTTTTTGTTTATTTTTCCTTACTTTTTCAAAGTCACTGTGCATTTGCAATATGTTTTTTCACTATAGAATCATATTGCAAATGCACGTGCAACTGGTCACCCAAAAATAAAAATTTTGGATTTTTTTTGTTTATGTTTCCTTACTTTTTCAAAGTCACTGTGCATTTGCAATATGTTTTTTCACTATAGAATCATATTGCAAATGCACATGCAACTGGTCATCCCCCCAAAAAAATTTTAGATTTTTTTTGTTTATGTTTCCTTACTTTTTCAAAGTCACTGTGCATTTGCAATATGTTTTTTCACTATAGAATCATATTGCAAATGCACGTGCAACTGGTCATCCCCCAAAAAAATTTTTAGATTTTTTTTGTTTATTTTTCCTTACTTTTTCAAAGTCACTGTGCATTTGCAATATGTTTTTTCACTATAGAATCATATTGCAAATGCACATGCAACTGGTCATCCCCCCCCAAAAAATTTAGATTTTTTTTATGTTTCCTTACTTTTTCAAAGTCACTGTGCATTTGCAATATGTTTTTTCACTATAGAATCATATTGCAAATGCACATGCAACTGGTCATCCCCCCCAAAAAAAATTAGATTTTTTTTGTTTATGTTTCCTTACTTTTTCAAAGTCACTGTGCATTTGCAATATGTTTTTTCACTATAGAATCATATTGCAAATGCACGTGCAACTGGTCATCCCCCCCAAAAAAATTTAGATTTTTTTTGTTTATTTTTCCTTACTTTTTCAAAGTCACTGTGCATTTGCAATATGTTTTTTCACTATAGAATCATATTGCAAATGCACGTGCAACTGGTCACCCAAAAATAAAAATTTTGGATTTTTTTTGTTTATGTTTCCTTACTTTTTCAAAGTCACTGTGCATTTGCAATATGTTTTTTCACTATAGAATCATATTGCAAATGCACATGCAACTGGTCATCCCCCCAAAAAAATTTTAGATTTTTTTTGTTTATGTTTCCTTACTTTTTCAAAGTCACTGTGCATTTGCAATATGTTTTTTCACTATAGAATCATATTGCAAATGCACGTGCAACTGGTCATCCCCCAAAAAAATTTTTAGATTTTTTTTGTTTATTTTTCCTTACTTTTTCAAAGTCACTGTGCATTTGCAATATGTTTTTTCACTATAGAATCATATTGCAAATGCACATGCAACTGGTCATCCCCCCCCAAAAAATTTAGATTTTTTTTATGTTTCCTTACTTTTTCAAAGTCACTGTGCATTTGCAATATGTTTTTTCACTATAGAATCATATTGCAAATGCACATGCAACTGGTCATCCCCCCCAAAAAAAATTAGATTTTTTTTGTTTATGTTTCCTTACTTTTTCAAAGTCACTGTGCATTTGCAATATGTTTTTTCACTATAGAATCATATTGCAAATGCACGTGCAACTGGTCATCCCCCCCAAAAAAAATTAGATTTTTTTTGTTTATTTTTCCTTACTTTTTCAAAGTCACTGTGCATTTGCAATATGTTTCAATGGGCAGGTACCATCACGAATTTGTCATGCTCAAATTTTTTTAGATGTATTTTTTTTTGTTTCTTACTTTTTCAAAGTCACTGTGCATTTGCAATATGTTTTAAAGGGCAGGTACCATCACGAATTTGTCATGCTATAAAAATCTTGCAGGAATGTGAAATTGACTGGCCCGATGAACTCGGGATGGCTTTGCAGTGATTCTGGGTCATCTCAATCGCTCGTTTGGGTTGATTTCAGAATGTCGCTTTTGGTGATGTTTTTTCACTATAGGATCATATTGCAAATGTACAAGAGTCAAGTGGACAAGAGTCCATCAGTCAATTAGATATCATTCTGACCACCAAACTGATACAAACTGACACCAAACCCACTTTTTCCAACTCGTTTAGTAGCCAACTATTACATACTTCAGAGCTGGCCCAAAATTCACAACCCCTTCGGTTCAAACCATAAAAAAACCATAAAACACGTAGTTACGTTCTAGCTGCGGGTCCATTTCTTATGTTATGTGTTGGCCTAGCTGAGGCGACCCCGAATCCCAAGTTTCGGCTCGATAGGTCATTTGGTGTCCGAGAAAAACCCTAATTGGTGCTGAAAATCCACTATTTTCCATGACTTGCTACGGGGTCCTTGAATGAGCTATTGGACAGAAACGTTGGGGTCTGTCTATATGGGCCGAGACGTTTGCAATGCACCTAGTCTTGCGACTCTGGGACATTTCTAAATGTCGTCATTTTCGTGATGCAAAAATGAATTGAAGTTATTTCAAATGTACGAGGCTGTTTCTCGGTCCGAGAACCTTCTAGAGCCACGTAACTCACCACGCACCATCTACGGGAGGTCTAGAACAGGTTTCTAAAGTTTCGGAACTCTAGGTCCGACGGTTCTTTTTTAGCTCCAACAAAGCTAACTATTGGAGCCACTGTCTGTCTCTACGCACCCCAATGGGTCCCTCCTTCCAAGTTGTGTTTTAGTGTGATTTTTTTTTCCTTTGAATTTTTTGGGGAAAAATGACTGATTTACAGTTCATGGGGGTTGCCTAATCACACATATGAAGTTTTGGAAAGATCAGACTTTTTTAACCCTTCGAAACAGCCCCTAAGACACCAATTATGGCACTTCCGGTTGGCACAGGAAGTTATAAATCAACACATATCCTCATTGGGGTATGCTGTTACAGAATCCTGAGTTTTAAGTCCTTACGTTAAGAATTGACTGATCTACACAGGGTTGAATGCACTATGTCTATCAAACTGCATGCAGTGTATGGGTAAACACTTTTAGGGGCATTTTAACCACTTCCGGTTGGTCCAGGAAGCTTAGAATCAACACAGGTAGACCTCATAGTGGCCTGATGGACTGGTACCGAAGACAGGTTCATACGGCATTCATAACCCACATAGGCCTCAGGTTGAAATTAGGGGTGCAGGCAATGTATTCCTATGGGGAGAGATGACACTGTAATCTGTGAGATCAAAAAACACTGTTTTACTGTTAAGGGTTAATGCCACACGGTCAAGGTTAGGCTTGTTCAGATCGGGAGGACCTTAGGAACATTCATGTGGTGCAATTTTTCTTCTCACTCTAACGGTTCTCTCACTGTCACCCAAAAGCAAATGACATTGTGGTGCAGGCTTCATTTTGGGCCTACTATTCTAATGCTCGCTGCGCCTAGACCGAGCGAGCTACGGTCAAGCGGGATATCTCGCTGAACTCGGTACGGCCTAGGGATTATGGTAATGCCATTTCCTGCTCTCTGTGTCTTTAAGCACCGCACTTCATCACTCCATCCTTCCTGTGTGTGTGTGAGGGAGCTTTTCTTTGACATCTGTTGGGATTAATGACTGATTTACAGTTCAGAAGGGTTACCTAGTCACACATATGAAGTTTTGGAGAGATGTGACTTTTTTAACCCTTCGAAACAGAGAGTGTGACCCAATTAAAGGCACTTCCGGTTGGCACAGGAAGCTATAAGTAAACACATGTCTTGATTTACATAGCCACTTACAGAATCCCGAGTTTTAAGTCTTTACGTTAAGAATTGACTGATCTACACAGGGTTGAATGCACTATGTCTATCAAACTGCAGGCAGTGTATGGGTAAACACTTTTAGGGGCATTTTAACCACTTCCGGTTGCTCCAGGAAGCTTAGATTCGACACAGGTAGATCTCATAGTGGCCTGATGGACTGGTACCGAAGACAGGTTCATACGGCATTCATAACCCATATAGGCTTCAGGTTGAATTTTGTGGTGCAGGCTATGTATTCCTATGGGGAGAGATGTCACTGTAATCTGTGAGATCAAAAAACCCTGTTTTACTGTGAAGGGTTAATGCCACACGGTCAAGGTTAGGCTTGTTCAGATCGGGAGGACCTTAGGAACATTCATGTGGTGGAATTGTGCTTCTCACCCTAACGGTTCTCTCACTGCCACCCAAAATCAAATGACATTGTGGTGCAGGCTTCATTTTGGGCCTTCTTTTTTTCAAGTTTGCTGCACTCAGAACGAGCTACGGTCAAGCGGGGCGTCTCCTTGAACTCGGCACAGTCTGGAGACTATGGTGATGCCATTTTTTGTGTTGATTTCAGAATGCCATTTTGGTGATGGTCCCTCTCCGTTTAAACATATTGCAAATGTACAAAAGTCAACTAGCAAGTCAGTGTCCATCAGTCAATTAGATGTCATTATGACACCAAATGGATATCAATTGACACCAAACCCACTTTTTCCTACTCATTTAGTAGCCAACTATCACATATGTCAGAGCAGTCCCATAATTCACAGCGCCTTCGGTTTAAAACATAATAAAAAGGTAAAACACATAGTTACGTTCTAACTGCGGGTCCAGTTCGGACATTATGTGAAGGCCTATGTGAGGCGACCCCGAATCCCGAGTTTCGGCTCGATAGGTCATTTGGTGTCCGAGAAAAACCCTAATTGGTGCTGAAAATCCACTTTTTTCCATGCCTTGCTACGGGGTCCTTGAACGAGCTATCGGACAGAAACGTTGGGGTCTGTCTCTATGGGCCGAGCCGGTTTCAATGCACCTAGCCTTGCGTCTCTGAGACTTTTCTAAACGTCGTCATTTTCGTAATGGTCAAAATGAATTGAAGGTATTGCAAATGTACGAGGCCGTTTCTCGGTCCGAGAACCGTCTAGAGCCACGTAACTCACCACGCACCATCGACCGGAGGTCTAGAACAGGTTTCTAAAGTTTCGGAACTCTAGGTCTGACGGTTCTTTTTTAGCTCCAACAAAGCTAACTATTGCAGCCACTGTCTGTCTCTACGCACCCCAATACGTCCCTCCATTCAAGTTGTGTTTTAGTGTGATTTTTTTTTCCTTTGAATTTTTTGGGGAAAAATGACTGATTTACAGTTCATGGGGGTTGCCTAATCACATATATGAAGTTTTGGACAGATCAGACTTTTTTAACCCTTTGAAACAGCCCCTGAGACACCAATTATGGCACTTCCGGTTGGCACAGGAAGCTATAAATCACCACATATCCTCATTGGGGTATGCTGTTACAGAATCCTGAGTTTTAAGTCTTTACGTTAACAACTGAGTTATTTACGGAGGGTTTAGTATGTGTGTGTTATTTCAGAAAATCATAGAAAATCACAGAAATCTCGCAGAGCTCCGCAGCACACTTTAAAAAGATTCGTATGAACACCCTGCAACTGGATCTGTAACCGTTGAAAAAAAAAAACGCCTATTTGTGACCATTGCCAAGTTGTCATTGTTCCGTTTCTCTTAAATGACGATAGATAAATGGCTGGTTCTTTTTTTATTGACACCGGAGGCTCCTTGACTTTGACCTGAAGTGGAAAAATAATTTCTCTATTTCCATTTAGGACCTTTAATCCCAGAAAAACGGCCATAACTCAAAAACCGTCGAGGCCTAGACGCCATCTTGTTCGGGGCCAACTGCCCATTATGCCAAACCTACGCTCACCAAGTTTCGGCTTCGAAATATTTTCCGTTTTCGAGATAAGGCCCCGTCGTGATTCGTGATGTTTTGCCAAATTGCCATATGATTCCGTATGCCCTCTTGTGGGAAATTCCGGGATAGCGGAAAAACGGTCAAAAACTTGTTTATTTTATAAAACGGAAACCGAATGTCCGACAAAGTTCATTTGATGACTTCCCGGTAGGTCTGGCCCTACCGCACGGCCCGACGCCGACCGCGAATTTTACAAACGATTTCGGACGTCTAGTAAGGGACCGTACATTTGCAATATGGACTTTCTCACTGATCATACACGAAATGCCGAAATGTTCCCTTAAGGTATGTAAGTGGTCGCTGAGTGTCCAGGCACAGCATTCCCTAAGCCCTGACTTGGGAACAGCTCCAGTATTCCGCCTCTTTTAACCCTCACATAGAGTATAGAAACTCCAGAGCTGTCCCTAGGGTCAGTGTTCCAGCTACAGCTGCATTCATTTGCTACAATGAGATTTGTACTGTATGCCAAAACCCTCCAGTCCTCTGGGTGTGTGCATGTGATCTCCCATTTCAGCACACCTAAGCCCATTTACTCCCAGACAAGCCTGACCAATCTATCTGTTCTGTGGTTGGCTGTGGTTGATACACTGGCATGGCCCGGCTCCAAGCTAATATGAAGCATGTCTGAATCAGACAGTTGAATGTGGTAATGAAAGACGTTCTGCTTTCTGTATTATTCTGTTATCACTAAGGCATTTTACTGGAATGAAGTGAAATCCATTCTGTGAAATTGTCCTAATATACATGGTTGAATTCGGGGTAAACTTTGAACATTGAGATACTGAAGACATGATAGATCAGAAGCATAGTATATAAAGGAGGGAAAGAGACTGGGTTTTATGTCAGAAGTTAATGGTTCTCTGTAGAAAGACAGATGGCTTTGTAATGTGTTGGGTGGACAGGAGGAAGTCACAGGATTGCTATAGAGGAAGTGGATGGAACTCTGTGGATTGGGTGAAGGAGGGGTTGAGGTCGGGAGGTCAGGTCAGATCCCCTGAAGGGAGAAATGACGGTTTATTATCCTATTACCCTCTTCCTGTCGAACCATAAGATGTAAGGATTAGCGAGAAGCAGGGGTGCCTAAAGTGGAGTATATATGTAGTGGTGGAAACATGTCTTTGTCTGAATACAGCGGTGTCGACCCTTTGGGAAGAATTAAACTTAGTTAAGCTTCTCTAGTGTCTGTGAGTTATTTACTCTGAAAAATTAGAACCTAACAGATGGCGCTGCAAGCAGGTGTCATGACGTTGCCCTCTTTGGGTACTGCGAGCACCCCTCCCTATGCACCATCCCCCTACCCCGCTGTCTTCTACACCCAGGCTGCTGTGGTCAGAGAGAGGTCGTAAATTCCTGGAGGAGATTATCTCCTCATGGCCACAGTATAGAGAGAGAGTGAATTTTCATAGAGAACAAATTAATTTCTTCCACCTCACAGAACTGGAGAACCGAACGATATTTATGTTCTGGAGAAGGTATAAAAGATCGGTGAAGAATCCAGCTATGAACTGATCCATTTGGTACCATTTTGTGAAACTCATGGGAGGCAATACGGCTACATTACCATAACGCTGTTTATACGATAGCCTCAGATATGATGCTTACATCTAATTGTTGTACAGGATGAATGAGGAAATATTAAACTATTTGTGAAATTGTAATACTATGTAATGATGTAATGTGAGAGAATTGTATTTCTGTGTAAAGTTTCACTTAAGTCACTGGCACGCCCCCATGAACACAGTTAGGACCTGGCGTCATGAGAAAGCCTTTTTCTGCTCTTCCGAATAAAACCCCCACCTTGAGAATTTCTCAACTGACCATGTTTCTCTCAATTACGAGAGGACAAAGGTTTGAGACCAGACTGCTGAATCTTTGAACCATACCATGTGGTTAAACTCTTAGACTATCGATACCGACAAAATAAGAACAAGTCTTTGATATGAATTACTAGTCTGTAGCTAGGAATTTGGTATCATTGAACGCGAAGACCGACAACCGCCGAAACATCTATACTATAAAGACATTAATGAATGTTACTCTGAACTATTCATTCTAACCACGAAAGAGAGAGAGAGCGGACAGACTCCAACAGAAATTAACTTTTCAACGGAGATCCCGACGACACACTGAGCGTAAAAATATATATTGATTGCAATTATTCCCGAATGAGTGAGCGTTCATGTGCAAAGGATTAGCATTTCAATTGTTATAATTATCAATTGTCTCATCTCAGTTGACCCCCACTTCCCTTTTTGTCCCCCAAGCCGCGATACCGGTTTATCCCACTAGGGAAACTCCGTTATCATTTCCTTGAAACTATCTACTGTTTGTTTATGCATTTCTGTGAATTACTTAGTTAGTAAAAAAATGATTTAAGACAATTGATGTATGGATGCCTCATAGTGAAGAATGGGTTCGTACAGATAACCAACAATTTACGACGTTTGGAATGAGACTAACTTGAGGTAAAGAATAATTCATTAATCAGAAGACTATTGATCAGATATGAAAATATCTGAAAAGTTATATTAGGAAAATTATAACTTTGAATATTTTCCTTGCCTTCCTAGTTAATTACAGTTACATGATTAATCAGTTTAATCACGTAATAATAATTACAGAGTTATTTGATAAATAGGTCTTCAGTTTTAATGATGCCAAAGACACGACACAGGGTTCTCCATGATTTGTTGTCAAACCAAAAGTCCAGATCAGTGGAGCAGAGCTGGCAACAAACAAGGTAGGCAAGTTCCTATATCTGTTTCCACTCATTTTGACATCTTGGGGAGATGAGAATCGTAGGCGGAACATTATAGGATACGGACCTGGAGAGCCTGAGTTTAATTCGGTAGGCCCCCATTGTGTAACGACTGGTCTTACATATCTGGTATAGGGTAGGTTCCATAAGGATATGTCCCGAGTGGAGGTTTTCCTCTGCGAGATCCAGATAAAAATATGGTTCCGAGTGGAGGTTTTCCTCTGTGAGATACAGGCTAATTAATATAAGTGGATGGTAGGTTACTTTAAGGATAGGTCCTGAGTGGAGGTTTTTCTCTGCGAGAGCCAGGAGTGACAATACAGGGGAGGGTAGATTCCGTTTTAGGATAGGTCCCTAGTCGGGGTATTCCCCTGCGAAATATATGTAAAAGGGACAAAAGTCCCAGTTGCAGTGAGTTTTTGTAAGATGAGAGTTCTAGAAGCTGTGGAGTTAATTAGGGTTAGACGTCCCGTCAGCGGGACACCTGTCGACAATTTCTGGTGAAGTTGGAGGGCGCGTAATTCGTAAAAATGATGGATATTAACACCTGTTGCGACGACCAAACCCGGATCCGGGATTCTATTTATAGACCTAAGCTCATTACCATAACGCAACGTTAACTATTCATGAAAATCGCAAATGAAATGAAATAAATATGCTAGCGCTCAAGCTTAGCCTTTTGTTAACAACACTGTCATCTCAGATTTTCAAAATATGCTTTTCAACCATAGGAAAACAATCATTTGTGTAACAGTAGCTAGCTAGCGTAGCATTTAGCGTTAGCATTAGCGTTAGCATTAGCGTTAGCATTTAGCAGGCAACTATCACAAAAACAAGTAAAGCCTTCAAATAAAATAACTTACCTTTGAAGAACTTCTGATGTTTTCAATGAGGAGACTCTCAGTTAGATAGCAGATGCTCCGTTTTTCCAAAAAGATTCTTTGTGTATTAGAAATAGCTCCGTTTTGTACATCACATTTGGCTACCAAAAAAAAAAAAAAAAAAAAAAAAAAACGAAAATTCAGCCCTCAAAACGCGAACTTTTTTCCAAATTAACTCCATAATATCGACTGAAACATGGCAAACGTGGTTTAGAATCAATCCTCAAGGTGTTTTTCCACATATCTCTTCAATGATATATCCTTCGTGGAAGCCTGGTTTCTCCTTGCTCTCAAATGGAAAAATAATTGCACCTGGCTTTACGCTCCAATTTCGACGCAGGGACACCAGGCGGACACTTGGAAAATGTAGTCTCTTATGGTCAATCTTCCAATGATATGCCTACAAATACGTCACAATGCTGCTAACACTTTGGGGGAACGACAGAAAGTGTAGGCTCATTCCTTGCGCAATCACAGCCATATAAGGAGACAATGGAAAACAGAGCTTCAGAAATTCTGATCATTTCCTGGTTGATGCATCATCTTGGTTTCGCCTGTAGAATGAGTTCTGGGGGACTTACAGACAATATCTTTGCAGATTCTGAAACTTCAGAGTGTTTTCTTTCAAAAACTGTCAAGAATATGCATAGTCGAGCATCTTTTCGTGACAAAATATCGCGCTTAAAACGGGAACGTTTTTTATCCAAAAATGAAATAGCGCCCCTAGAGATCAAAGAGGTTAAACATCTCGGTACACACAAATGTCATATATCGGTTGAAAGCTTATAATTATTGTTAATCTAACTGCATTGTCCGATTTTGTTAAGAGGCTTTACAGCAAAAGCATGCCATGCGATTGTTTGAGGACGGTTCCCCACAACATATATTTCAACCAGCACAGGCTTCATAAAATCACAAATACGATTAAATAATCACTTACTTTTTGAAAATCTTCCTCTGATTTTCAATCCAAATGGACCCAGCTACAACATGCATGGTCATTTTGTTAGATAAAATCCTTCTTTATATCCCAAAAAGTCTGTTTGGTTGGCGCCATCGATTTGAGTTCAACATGCAGACAAAGGAATCCAAACAGCTACCGCTAAACTTTGTGAAAACAAATCAAACTACATTTCTATCCAATCTTCAGTTTAATCAGTTTACCCTAAAATTTAATTAAACAATAATATTTCATACGGAAAAAAGTATGTTCAATAGAAAAGTAAAATTAGCAAGTGCGCACACACAGACTGATTTTCAACTGTGACTCCCTGGATCAAAACTTTAAATTCTGCATGGGATCTAAAAAAAAAAAAAAACATTCCGATTGGTTTTTCTTTGTATTTTCTCCTACCATATCAATTGTGTTATAGTCTCATATATTATTTCTACATCTTCAAAGTATTTTCTATCCAATGGTACCAATTAACTGCATATCCTGGCTTCTGGGCCTGAGTAACTGGCAGTTTTCTTTGGGCACGTCAGTCAGGCGGAAATTCTGAATAAAGGACTCTAGCGCTAACAAGTTTTAACAAAAAGGAAAAATAAGATATTCAAACACTGTTTGATTTACGTGTAGTAGCAGTAGCAATACGGAGAGAGGTTGGTTTATGGCCTATGGAGAGAGGGAGCCATGAGAGATTATGTGGGTTGTCAACAATAGTGATATTTGAGGAAGTACTGGAATAGGACATTAAGTCCTCTATATTCTCCAGTAATACATTTGCAGACGCTATGGTATCGGTTCTAATACAAGGTATTAAGTGCCGTGATGTCACGACTTCCACCGAGGCTGTTCCCTCTCCTTTTCGGGCGGTGTTCGGCGGTCGACGTCACCGGCTTTCTAGCTGCCACCAATCCATGTTTCATTTTTCCTTTTGTTTTTTTCTGTTTTACACACCTGGTTCCATCTCATGATTATATTCCTTATTTAACCCTCTAGTTTCCCTTTCTGTTTTGTGCGTGATTGTCTTTCTTGTGTTGGAGTTCGTATCCTGTTTTGTATTTGTTTTATAACTGGATTTTTGTTCCGTTCTCGGATGGAGTAAATACAGTGGTTTTACTCTTACCTGTGTCCTGCGCCTGACTCCTTCGCTATCCTCTAGATAGACTCTGACACGTGTCCAATTAATTATTATCCGGGGAATTGTGTAGTGCTATCTTAGAAAATAGTTAATAGAGGGTGTGCATTATAGACGGGAGTGAAGAAATCCAAAACACACTGAACACAATTGGGAGAGGTTAGGGAATAATAACTATTGATAGGGCAACAAACAGACCTGTTTCTCCCTGTAATATGGAGCTAGAGGGTTTTAATAAAGCCATGGTGGCGCTGAAAGAAGCGCACCAGCATTCTAACGATTCGGCTCGAATATGGGAAAAATTTTGCAAACTGGATAAAATTCAGCAACATTTCCCTTCTGAGAATGCAAATCAAAAAAAGAATTCAGGGAGGCAATTATGACTTGGCACAAAGACATAAAACCAGAAAAAAAAGCTCAATATACCAGCGTTTTGATGTCAGCATTCTATCAACAAAAAATGCATCACGATAAACCCGGAATGAGTACCAGTACACTGCCACAGAACAGGAGTGTATTGATGCAATTTTCGCTTCTGCTTTGATGGCGGGTTTGAACACTGTGCTCAAAACGGTAATTGCGGGGAGAGTGGAATATAATACCTCTCACTTCGCAGACGTGCAAGGGGTTAATAGGGCCATAGGGAAAATCAGTAACTATAGTTTCAATTGGCAAGATAAGACAAAGAAATGTAGTGGAAAAGCATCAAAGCGTAGGGAGACAGAGTCTTGTTTAGGTGTGGGGCTATTGGTCATTGGAAAAGGGAGTGTAAAGTGGGTATGGAGCCTGCTGTATTCGGAGAAAAAAAAAAAAAAAGCAACAACAAATCCTCCGGAAAGTAGCAGGAATGGAACTTTCACACAGCGGTGTATAGTCTCTGTTCGATCAATAAGTGGTTGATAGATATTATAGTTTCTATGTGAAGGAAGACATATGAGATCATGTCTTACCTAACTTTTTATTAGAGGCCAGGAGAAATTATGATTTATTATCATATTACCCTCTTCCTGTCCAACCCTAAAATGTAAGGATTGGAGAGACGGAGGGGTACCAAAAGTGGAGAATATATACTTATATACTATATACACAATAATATATACATTGTCTGAATACAGCTGTGTCGACCCTTTGGGAAGAATTAAACTTGGTTAAGATTCTCTCGTGTCCGTAAGTTATTTATACTGAAAAATTAGAACCTAACAACATACGGTGTCTGGTTTCCTTTCCTCTTCTCCTGTCCTTGTTCAAAGTTAATCGATTTGAGAAGATGCAACTTGTGAACACAAGGATTTACATGACCAGAGTTTATGAGATCTGACTCGGCAAGGTCCCATGAGGCCACACAATCTCCCTTTCATAATTTCACCTGTCTGTACCATTTCCCAAGTGATCCCCGCGTTCCAGGCTGACTACATTGCAGATGTTGCATTGCATCAACCACGTCATTGACTGAACAGTTGGGCATCAGATTGCTATTTCATATGATGTGATTAGCTGATATATTAAGTGTTGTGGGATCTGTTGTGCACATGCAATGTAGTCAGTATGGAAAGTAGACCAAGCCTTTACCTTGCTCCAGAGGTGGGATTATGGAGAAGCCACCATTCGTTATGTGCATAGTCTTAAAACTGGTAATGATGCACAGCTTTTAAACAGGCCTCCCAACATTGAAGACAAATTGTGAATTCGTTTAGAGTAAAGCTGCCTGATGTAATATGAGTAAGACATGAGCTTTTGAAATGGCACCATTGGTCTATTATAGCCTCTCTAACTATTCTTGAAAGCTATGAAAAATACCCCTTGATAGATATTTGTAAGGTTGTCACACACAAATCTGTCAGTATGTGACTGGAGTTTGTCTTTGCCTTACCTCTGCCAGTCTAATTTTGATTGGTAAAAATTTGCAAGACTGTAGCAATCTGTCCTATGTCCATCCATGTTAGGGTCATCTTCAGACAGATCCCGAAAAATGCTAGACACTCCCCACCGTTTTTTTAAAATCATTATTTAACTAGGCAAGTCAGTTAAGAACAAATTCTTATTTTCAATGACGGCCTAGGAACAGTGGGTTAACTGCCTGTTCAGGTGCTGAACGACAGATTTGTAACTTGTCAACTCGGGGGTTTTGAACTTGCAACGCCCGTTTGTGCAGAGTCAGTCTTCCTTTTTTATAAGCTCCAAATGTGGCGGCTTGTCCAACGGTTTAGAGTTTCTACAGAACCTTATTGGTGTCATACTGAGCCCACCAGAATGGCATTTTCAACCAATAAATTACATGTACTCAGAAATGATCTTACAATAACATTAGCTATCAAATGTTTTATTGATTTACTGTGCGCCAGTAACTCTTGATTGTCTGCTTTTTGTTGCTCAGTCAGGAAAAAACTGGTGTTTTGATCCCTCTACTTTTCAGTGGATTGAGGGCACAGCTCAAAGCTTTGCCTACCTTAGTCAGTCAGGATGACCTGGTCATTATCAGCCTCAACCTCACCATTGAAACGTATTTCACTACTTTTGAGAGCACTCCCTGAGGGACTGGTGTATGAAAACCACTAGTATTAAGGGAAATGCAAATGAAATAGACTTGCCTCTGACAATTCTACCCTTCGCTTAAGTGCATACATATGCAAGAACACAAACACACACCGGACCACAGATAACTATAGTTTTAACTCTGCTTTGTGGAATGTAACAGTTTTTCAAGGGGAACATATAGTTACTTTGGAGGTGACTACAACTTCTTGAATAAAGATCCCAAAAAATGGTGGAAGTGACTATTTTCTGAAACGTTTGGATTGGCTACCTTCAACAAATGACAGGGGTGTATCTAGGGCTACTGCACATGATGAAGATAGATTGTGTGTGCTCTAGTCATTATATTTATAAGGTAACACTTTATTTGACACATAGTGAGACATGGTCCATTCTGTTCTACTTTTCCCAAATCTCCCATTGTATTACCACTGTAATTGTACACACATTTATGTTAAACATGTGCCTAGCCCAATGCTCTGTCGCTGATGACTGGGATGAATGTAGGAGCGAGACTTATGGTCATGTACATCATAGGTCTATCTGGCTTGTATTATTTATCACGGCTCAGGCTAAGACCCAGATGCAGACACAGAAGACAGATAGTATGGGTCTCTTATTACAGTACAAGGGGCAGGCAAAAGGTAAGTCAAGGCAGGCAAAGAGTTGTAATCCAAATCATAGTCAGGCAGGTACAGGACGGCAAGCAGGATCAGAGTCAGGACAAGCAGAAAGGTCAGAACTGGGAAGACTAGGAAAAACAAAAACTAGAGCACAAGAAACACAGGAACATGCTGGATGAACTGGTAACAGAAAAACAGAAAACGCACCCCCCCCCCCCACCCCCCCTCCCCCCCACACGCCTGGTGGGGGGTGGAGACAAGACAAGTGAAGCAGATCTTTGCCTGCCTTGATCAGTGACATTATTACCCTTACAACAACAAAAATGTCCTGTGATAGATCGTGTAGATTTCCAAATTTTGGAATCAAAGTTTGTTTGTTAACAACATTATGATTGTAGTACAGTGGTGGCCAATAGTTTAGAGAATGACACAAATATTAATTTCCACAAAGTTCGCTCCTTCACTGTCACGCCCTGACCTGAGATCCTTTGTTTTGTCTTTTGTTTTAGTATGGTCAGGGCGTGAGTTGGGTGGGTTGTCTATGTTAGTTTGTCTATGATTTTCTATTTCTGTGTTTGGCCTGGTATGGTTCTCAATCAGAGGCAGCTGTCAATCGTTGTCCTTGATTGAGAACCATATTTAGGTAGCCTGTTTTGTATTGTGGGTTGTGGGTGATTGTTCCTGTTTCCACGTTACGGGACTGTTTCATCGTCTGTCATTTTGTCGGTTTATTGTTTTTTGTTCATTGTTTAAGTATTCTATTAAAATGGATAATCATCACGCTGCATTTTGGTCCTCCTCTCTTTCCCCAGACGACAAGCATTACATTCAGTGTCTTTAGATATTTTTGTCAGATGTTATGTTTCTATGGAATGCTGAAGTATAATTACATGCATTTCATAAGTGTCAAAGGCTTTTATTGACAATTACATGAAGTTGATGCAAAGTCAATATTTGCAGTGTTGACCTTTCTTTTTCAAGACCTCTGCAATCTGCCCTGGCATGATGTCAATTAACTTCTGGGCCACATCCTGACTGATGGCAGCCCATTCTTGCATAATCAATGCTTGGAGTTTGTCAGAATTTGTGGGGTTTTGTTTGTCCACCTGCCTCTTGAGGATTGACCACAAGTTCTCAATGGGATTAAGGTCTGGGAAGTTTCCTGGCCATGGACCCAAAATATCAATGTTTTGTTCCCCGGGCCACTTAGTTATCACTTTAGCCTTATGGCAAGGTGCTCCATCATGCTGTTGCTCTCGGAGGATGTGTTGGTACCATTCTTTATGGTAATCCAGGCTGTCTTTTTTTTTTTTAATTGTGAGTGAGACCATGCCCTTGGCTGAGAAGCAACCCCACACATGAATGGTCTCAGGATGCTTTACTGTTGGCATGACACAGGACTGATGGTAGCGCTCACCTTGTCTTCTCCGGACAAGCTTTTTTCCGGATGCCCCAAACAATCGGAAAGGGGATTCATCAGAGAAAATGACTTTATCCCAGTCCTCAGAATTCAAATCCCTGTACCTTTTGCAGAATATCAGTCTGTCCCTGATGTTTTTCCTGGAGAGTAGTGGCTTTTTTGCTGCCCTTCTTGACACCAAGCCATTCTGCTGCCATTCCTGAGCAAGCTCTGTGCTGGAGCAAGCTCTGTACTGGCTGTGCCCCGATCCCGCAGCTGAATCAACATTCGGAGACGGTCCTGGCGCTTGCTGGGCTTTCTTGGGCGCCCTGAAGCCTTCTTCACAACAATTGATCCACTATCCTTGAAGTTCTTGATGATCCGATAAATGGTTGATTTAGGTGCAATCTAACTGGCAGCAATATCCTTGCCTGTGAAGCCTTTTTTGTGCAAAGCAATGATGACGGCACATGTTTCCTTGCAGGTAACCATGGTTGACAGAGGAAGAACAATGATTCCAAGCACCACCCTCCTTTTGAAGCTTCCAGTCTGTTATTCAAACTCAATCAGCATGACAGAGTGATCTCCAGCCTTGTCTTCATCAACACTCACACCTGTGTTAACCTCTTGGATCTCTAGGGGCGCTATTTCATTTTTGGATAAAAAACGTTCCCGTTTTAAGCGCAATATTTTGTCACGAAAAGATGCTCGACTATGCATATTATTGACCGCTTTGGAAAGAAAACACTCTGAAGTTTCAGAATCTGCAAAGATATTGTCTGTAAGTGCCCCAGAACTCATTCTACAGGTGAAACCAAGATGATACGTCAACCAGGAAATGAGCAGAATCTCTGAAGCTCTGTTTTCCATTGTCTCCTTATATGGCTGTGATTGCGCAAGGAATGAGCCTACACTTTCTGTCGTTTCCCCAAGGTGTTTGCAGCATTGTGACGTATTTGTAGGCATATCATTGGAAGATTGACCATAAGAGACTACATTTTCCAAGTGTCCGCCTGGTGTCCCTGCGTCGAAATTGGAGCGCAAAGCCAGGTGCAATTATTTTTCCATTTGAGAGCAAGGAGAAACCAGGCTTCCACGAAGGATATATCATCGAAGAGATATGTGGAAAAACACCTTGAGGATTGATTCTAAACCACGTTTGCCATGTTTCAGTCGATATTATGGAGTTAATTTGGAAAAAAGTTCGCGTTTTGAGGGCTGAATTTTCGTTTTTTTTTTTTTTTTTTGGTAGCCAAATGTGATGTACAAAACGGAGCTATTTTTAATACACAAAGAATCTTTTTGGAAAAACTGAGCATCTGCTATCTAACTGAGAGTCTCCTCATTGAAAACATCAGAAGTTCTTCAAAGGTAAGTTAATTTATTTGAAGGCTTTACTTGTTTTTGTGATAGTTGCCTGCTAAATGCTAACGCTAATGCTAACGCTAAATGCTACGCAAGCTAGCTACTGTTACACAAATGATTGTTTTCCTATGGTTGAAAAGCATATTTTGAAAATCTGAGATGACAGTGTTGTTAACAAAAAGCTAAGCTTGAGAGATAGCATATTTATTTCATTTCATTTGCGATTTTCATGAATAGTTAACGTTGCGTTATGGTAATGAGCTTAGGTCTATAAATAGAATCCCGGATCCGGGTTTGGTCGTCGCAACAGGTTAACGAGAGAATCACTGACATGATGTCATATGAACTACGCTAATGATACGCATTTTTGAAGGTTACTTTTTATTAAATGGGTATCTAACGGTCGCATGCTAGCCATACATAGCGAACTAGTTGTTTTTAGCTTGACAATAGCTGTTTTTGTTTTATTTAATACACTGGCCTCTTCTATAAGTAATTTGTACAATTAGCACAGTATATAGAGTGAATCCGATGTACTCTTTTTGCCTCAACAATACATGGGTATAAGTAGTTGTTTTGCACACCACCATCTTTAGGGATAGGGTAGCTAACGTTAGCTAGCTTGGTAGATAGATGATTAGTTGAGGGATAGCTTTAGCTGTGTTATGAAAACATTGAGAAAACAGGATTGAAACACATTTGAGAATGTGTGAAAGTGTTTGCTGTTGCCATAATATATGTGACTAGTTTCAGGAAACTAGTCATATGTTGCATGTCACAACTTCACAGAAGAGGGATTTAAACGTAAACATTGATTTTCTTTTATCAAAATGCATTTTTTGGGGCAGAAATGCCTTCTGGAACATGTGAACTTCCATGTGCCTTAAGAAAAACTTGTATTCCATCCTTAAATATTAATACAATTGTAAATTACGAGTCTAGTTGGTTTAGCCACAGAAAAAGACAGGAAACGTCCCTCTAGCAATGATTGGCTGAGATAATGGATGGGCTGGACATGCTGGGAGAGGAGTTTGGATTGGTCTGCCATGTATTTTTTTAATTTTTTTTATTTAACTAGGCAGCATGCTTCTGTCTAATGTGAGCTGTTCAGTATGTGTTGATAATCAAGTCAAATTAAATTTTATTTTTCACATAAACATGGTTAGACGATGTTAATGCGAATGTAGCGAAATGCTTGTGCTTCTAGTTCCGAAAAATGATCTTGTCATTTTGCCAAGACCATGAACGTAGATAGAATACAGTCCAATTAAATGATTAAGGGGGCATAACTATATTTTGTTTTGTGTATGCTTTCATTAATTTTGTTTCATTTTCTCCGGCACGTAGAAAGTGATAGAGCCATAAACAAATTCCACATACAACCATCAGTTAGTGCCACAACGCCGCTCATTTGGGAGGAAATGTAATGATATATTTCATGAGTGTGTGTGCGTTGTAAACATCTGCCTAAGTTACTGCCCAGATCTTCCAGTATGGACGACCAGACGACGGGTCCGGAACGGTGATCCCAATCCGGACATCCACTGCCCAGCCATGGAGCGGCCTTCTTAATTTGCAGACACCCTACCCGTGTCGACCACCAGAGGGGGGACTGCAACAGCGACCACCAACTGTACAGCTGCTGTCCAGCCATGGAGCGGACTTCATTCGCAGAAACCCTACCCGGGACGATCACCAGATGGGGACCAGAACGATGGTCCACAAACAGGACAACCCACGGTCATTTTTATTTTGGTTTGTAACATGCAGGTTAATCGCAAGATTGAACCCAACATGGGGGGACTGTCATGATGTTGGCCTGGGTGGTAGGTTTATGACAGTCATAAATACCTCTTTCCCCCTTTTTCCTCTCTCTACCCTACTGATGTTACATTTGCAAAACCCTTGGTTAACATAGAGATTCTGGGAACATCAGAAGGTGGGGGGAAATTACCTATATTCTGGTAACCCAACCAATGGAACATATGCGGTGGTACTTAATGAATATGATGTCAGTTCGGTTGTCATCTGAGACATTCTCATCAATGATCAGATGACATAAATTCTACAGTGGAAACTCTACACACCAGAGTTATCGGATTCACATGGAATCGTTGTTTGAATATTAAATTATTTGTGATGGGATGAAATGTGATTTTGGGTTTTCACAGTGAATCAATCAGTGGCCCGCCCCTGTGAAGGGACATGGGCTATAACACGCCCTCCTCTCTCTTCCTATATAAGCCCTTGGCCACAATGTTCCGAGGACGTGAGGACGACGGTCCTATGTCAGAATGGTTCAGATATTAACTACAGCACGAAGCCAGCATCAGTGTGAGCTTTGGTTGCAAATGGTATGAACTTTGAACTCTTATTCACTACTAAGTGATAAATCCTAGTAGTTGAGTTAGCAACAGCAGAGGCAAACGAGGGTTAGGAAGGAACAGACAGAGTATCCAGTCTATCACCCAACGACGTTACTAAAACGTATCCAATTGACAACCAGAGACATTCTTCAAAGGACTCGGTTGGGCAACACGGCCTTCCATCTACCACCAACCTACCGAAGCGCAGCTCAGAGTAAAAATGTATTGCATTTTCTTTTTCCAAATGGCCGGTAATTTAGAATGCATAAGATACTGTATTTACGATACCACAGCTTCTTCCCTTTGTTCCTCAGTCTTCCCGCTACCCAGACCCTTTACTTTTGTGTAACAAGCTGTCATATCTGTTCTTCCCGCCAGGGACATTTTCCTTTATGACGTAATTTGTAATCAAGTTATGATTTAATTAAGTGTATGTGTAATTCTGTGTGATTAGTTAGGTATTTAGTAAATATAGAATTAAACCCAATTTTGTATTGCTGATTCAACTTGTGAGCCAGGGTTCGTGCAGATAACCAAGAATTTACAACTTTCAGATGAGACTGAATTAAGATGATGATTAATATTGACTGCTATTGATGTAAAATATTACTAGGTCTGTAAGAGTTTATTCGGGAGATAACAGCTCTATAAATATTATTTTGTGGTGCACGACTCTTAATTACATTTACATGATTAGCTCAATCAGGTGATATTAATTACGGATAAATTATTTTATAGAATAGCATGTCATATCACTTAATCCGGCATAGCCAAAGACACGCCAAAAGGTTGCGGCATTCCAAAATCATGGCCATTTATATGGAGTTGGTCCACCATTTGCTGCTATAACAGCCTCCACTCTTCTGGGAAGGCTTTCCACTAGATGTTGGAAAATTGCTGAGGTGATTTTCTTACATTCAGCCACAAGTGCATTCGAGTGGTCGGGCACTGATGTTGGGCCTGGCTCGCAGTCAACGTTCCAATTCATCCCAAAGCTGTTCGGTGGAGTTGATGTTAGGGCTCTCTCAACAAACCATTTCTGCATGGACCTCACTTTGTGCATGGGGGCATTGTCATGCTAAAACAGGAATGGGCCTTCCTCAAACTGTTGCCAAAAAGTTGGAAGCACAGAATCATCTAAAATGTAATTATATGCTGTGGCGTTAAGCTTTACCTTCACTGGAACCAAGGGGCCTAGACGAACCATGAAAAACAGCCCCAGAACATTATTCCTCTTCCACCAAACTTTAGAGTTGGCACTCTACATTAGAGCAGGTAGCGTTCTCCTAGCATCCACAAAACCCAGATTAAACTGTCGTAATTGACAGATGGTGAAGTGTGATTCATCGCTCCAGAGTCCGATGGCGGTGAGCTTTACACCACTCCAGCCGACTCTTGGTATTGCGCAGGGTAATCTTAGTTGTGTGCTGCCGCTCGGCCATGGCCATAGTTGGGGGCTCCCGAGTGGCGCTGCAGTCTAAGCCACTGCATCTCAGTGCTAGAGGCGTCACTACAGACACCCTGATTGGGAGACCAGTAGGGTGGTGCACAATTGGCCCAGCGTTGTCCGGGTTTGGCCGCTGTATGCCGTCATTGTAAAGAAGAATTTGTTCTTAACTGACTTGCCTGGTTAAAAAAAAAAAAAAAGTTATTTTGCTTCCAGAGGCATTTTGGAGTTTTGCAAGCAAGGACAGATGATTTGTATGATTCGTGATTCAGCACTCAGCGGCTGAGCTGTTGTTACTCCTAGACATTTCCACTTAAGTGTTAATGCCCGAGAAGTTGGTGCTTGGAGGATATGTTGGCACAGGTGTTAGGAATCCACTCATTTGAAAGGGGTCTCCACATACATATAGTGTATTTCTTGATTAGATTAGTATTCAACCCCCTGTGTCAATACATGTAAGAATCACCTTTGTCAGCTTTTACATCTGTGAGTCTTTCTGGGTAAGTCTTTCCACACAACTGTTTTCAGGTCTTGCCATAGATTTTCAAGCATAGATGACAAGGAATGTTCTCTTGAATGTGAATTGGACCATGTTCCTGTCCTGCTAAGCATTCAAAATGTACTTTTAGGTGTCAGGGAAAATGTATGGAGTAAAAATAAAAAAAATTTTAGGAACGTAGTGAAGTAAAAGTAAAAGTTGTCAAAAAAATTGAATAATAAAGTAAAGTACAGATACCAAAAAACACTACTTAAGTAGTACTTGAAAGTATTTTTACTCAAGTAAATTACACCACTGCATTGAACTGGTTTCACATTTGTCTCCAGTGATCATAAGATAAAATAGATCTAAAACACTTGTATTTTATATTTACAATCCCATTATCCAAACTGTTTACTCATTTACATAGCTCTTATCAATAGCTTTTATCTATTTATAAATTACAGTGCATGGAGAACAGTGCTATTTCTACTGGGAAAAAATTAATTAGTGTGGCGCAGTGATTTAAGACACTGCATCTCAGTGATAGAGATGTCACTACAGTCCCTGGTTCGATTCCAGGCTGTATCACAACCAGCCATGATCAGGAGTCTCATAGGGTGATGCACAATTGCTCCGTTGTTGTTAGGTTTTGGCTGGGAAAAGTGTATTCAATCAAGCAGAAATTAACCCCTTAGAAAATATGTGAAGGTAGAACTGTTCTTGGCAACCATTATTACATGCCTTTGTGCATTTTATGTTGTGTGTTTAAAGAAAATGCAATTCGCTACAGAATATATGGGCGCAAAGTACGGTTGCACATTTGGGGGAATATTAGATACAGGAACAGAAACCTTTTATCTTATAGTAAGTAGACATAATTGCAAATGATTAAATCCTTCCAATAGAAAAAAAACAATTTAGTTATTGAACTTTAATTAAATTAGTTGACTCTTCACATGGGATGATTTTACTGAACAACAAACGATAGGGAATATTGAATGATCCCCAATGATCCATTGTATCTCCCAAAAACGTTTTCAAAATGATAGTCTAGAAACTAAACCTTTGGTTGTCTTCCTCTCAGGATTCCATGTCTTCTCCATGGACCCCCTCAATATCCACCTCTTGAACATCAGACTCTGAGGCCTCATCTTCACTGTCACTTTCCAACCTTGTTGAGGATGGCTCGTTCTCAGGCTCAAAAAGCCTCAAATTTGCCCGGATTGCCACCAATTTTTCAACCCTTGTATTGGTCAGCCTGTTCCATGCTTTGGTGTGTGTTCCGAAACAAGGACCAGTTGCGCTCTGAGGCGGCTGATGTTGGTGGGATTTGGAGGATGATGGAGGCAACAGGGGAAAGAGCCTCAGATCCACAAGTCCCTTCCACCAGGTGGCTGATGAGATATGTTGGCACGACTGCCATACTGCATCTCCATCCCAAAGCCCTTGCTTGGAAGTGTATTTTGCCAGACTGCCAAGAACCTTGCCCTTATTCAGGCCAAGGTGGTGAGACACCATAGGCCTTGTTGATCTCTGCACAAGACAGGACGCTCTTTCCAGCATTCTTGGGGTCCAACATGTACGCTGTGGCATGTATGGGCTTCAGGCAGAAGTCTTCACGCTTTTTGATGTATGTCAGAACTGCAGTTTCCTCTGCTTGGAGCAACAGTGAAGTGGGCAGGGCAGTGCGGATTTCTTGTTTTACATCTGCAAGCAGAGTCTGAACATCAGACGGGATGGCATTGTCTCCCTCAATCCGTGCAATGGCTACTGCTATAGGTTTCAGGAGTTTCAGGCTGCTTACCACTTCCTTCAAAAATACATCATCCAGGAGGATCCTCTTGACGTGGCTGCCCATATCAGCAGACTGTGATATGGCCATTTCTTGGAGAGACTCCTTTCCCTCCAGGAGACTGTCAGACACGATAACAACACCACGCCAATGGGTGTTGCTGGGCAGCTTCAATGTGGTGCTCTTATTCTTCTCACTTTGCTTGGTGAGGTAGATTGCTGCTATAACTTGATGACCCTTCACAAACCTAACCATTTCCTTGGCTCTCTTCTAGAGTGTATCCATTGTTTTCAGTGCCATGATGTCCTTGAGGAGCAGATTCAAAGCATGGATAGCACAGCCAATGGGTGTGATGTGAGGGTAGGACTCCTCCACTTTACACCAAGCAGCCTTCATGTTCGCAGCATTGTCTGTCACTGGTGCAAATGCCTTCTGTGGTCCAAGGTCATTGATGGCTGCCTTTAGCTCATCTGTGATGTAGAGACCGGTGAGTCTGTTGTCCCCTGTGTCTGTGCTCTTGTAGAATACTGGTTGAGGGGTGGAGATGATGTAGTTAATGATTCCTTGCCCACGAACATTTGACCACCCATCAGAGATGATTGCAATACAGTCTGCTTTCTCTATGATTTGCTTGACCTTCAACTTGAACTCTGAGGAACTCTGCATCCAGTAAATTAGTAGATTAAGCATGTCTGGTTGTAGGGGTGTTTGCTGGACAAAGAACATTCAAAATTATCTTCCAATGCACATTGCCTGTGAGCATCAGAGGTGAACCAGTTGCAAACACAGCTGGAGCAAGACATTCATCAGCATTTCTCTGACTGCGTTCCTCCATTGAGTCAAAATAAATTCTGATTCCAGGAGGACCATGAGCTGTTGCTATTGATAAGGTGTCTGATTCATCATTTTCACCTCGAATAGAAGTAGAGGGACTTTTGTCAGAGGTTGCTTGTTGTGAGCGCTGAGGGAACTTTATGGACTTGGCCAGATAATTCTGCATCTTTGTTGCCTTCTTCAAATATGATTTAGCACAGTATTTGCAAATGTACACAGCTTTTCCTTCTACATTAGCTGCAGTGAAATGTCTCCACACATCAGGTCGTGCCCGTGGCATTTTCCTGTAAAGATTAGAAAAAAATAAAGTAAGTAGAGTAAAGAAAGAGTAAAAAAAACAAATACAATTCCATGTACAGATAAATAGCTAAGCAGTTAGATTAAACAACTCCTTTGTAAGATAAATGTTTTAAAATGAAACATGTATGGAAACAGTTGAATTAACACTCTTCAGTTAGCAGGCTCAAGCAAGCTAAAACCAACATGGTAGCAAAAACTAACAGGTAGAAATTGTTAACAACTTAGAAATGATTTAAACACACTTTGCTGTAGGCTGCTATTTACTAGTTAACAAAAAATCCTGTATGTCATGTAAAATATATTCACCCCAAACAGTATAGTAATCACAACTTACCAGAAAGCATGTTGTACTTGGCTCAGACAGTATAACAGTGTGGGCTCAGTAGCAATTTCATTAGTGTGCAAGATCTTGAAAATCAGCTGTATATGTGATGGAAGAGTGCCATGCACATGTGAAGAAAGAATGCCTTGTGCATGCAGAGAGTTGCAATTCCATTGAATTGGGGATATTGGGGAACCTCTTGAAGCTAGGGTGCACTATTTATATGTTTGGTAAAATAACGTTCCCAAAGTAAACGGTCTATTTCTCAGGACCAGATGCTAGAATATGCATATAATTGATTAGGATAGAAAACACTCTAAAGTTTCCAAAACTGTCAAAATATTGTCTGTGAGTATAACAGAACTGATATTGCAGGCGAAACCCTGAGAAAAATCCAACCAGGAAGCGGCTTCTATTTTGAAAACTCCATGTTACATAGCCTCCCATTGCTCCATTTAAAGGGATATCAACCAGAATATTTGTCCTATCGTTCCCCAAGGTGTCAACAGTCTTCAGACATAGTTTCAGGCTTTTATTTTGAAAAATGAGCCAGAACGATAACATCGCGTCAAGTGGTCACATGAGTTTTGCTCGCGCAACAGAATTTGGACAGCTATTGTTTTTCCCTCTCCTACTGTGAAAGACATTTGCGGTTGATATATTATCGATTGTACATTTTAAAAACAACCTGAGGATTGATTATAAAAAATGTTTGACTTGTTTCTGTGGACATTACGGATATTATTTGGAATTTGTCTGCGTTGTCGTGACCGCTCTTTCCTGTGAATTTCTGAACATAATGCGCCAAACAAACGGAGGTAGTTTGGAAGTAAAAATAACAAAAGGAACATTTGTTGTGTAACTGGGAGTCTCGTGAGTGAAAACATCTGAAGATCATCAAAGGTAAACAATTAATTTGATTGCTTTTCTTATTTTCGTGACCAAGCTACCTGATGCTAAGTGTACTTAATGTTTTGTCATGCGATCGATAAACTTACACAAACATTTGGATTGCTTTCACTGTAAAGCATAATTTCTAAATCTGAGATGACATGTGGATTAACAAAAGGCTAAGCTGTGTTTTGCAATATTGCACTTGTGATTTCATGAATATGAATATTTTTTGTAATATTATTTGACTGAGGCGCTATGCTATTCAGCGGTTGCTGATGACAATTATCCCGCTTAAGGGATGGGTAGCATCAAGAAGTTAATAGAACAAAAGGACCGTTTGTGATGTTTATGGGACATATTGGAGTGCCAACAGAAGAAGCTTGTCAAAGGTAAGGAATTATTTTTATTTTTTATTTCTGCGTTTTGTGTCGCGCCTGCAGGGTTGAAATATGTTTTCTCTCTTTGTTTACTATGGTGCTATCCTCAGATAATAGCATTGTTTGCTTTCACCATAAAGCCTTTTTGAAATCTGACATGTTGGCTGGATTCACAACACGTGAAGCTTTAATTTGGTATCTTACATGTGTGATTTCATTAGATTTTTATAGTAACTTATTTGAATTTGGCGCTCAGAATTTGGCGCTCTGCATTTTCTCTGGCTTTTGGGGCTAGCATCCCACATATCAAAGAGAGGTTAACTATTTTCCAAGGTAGTGCTACCCACTGCCCCGGAGAATAGTTATGGTATTTGTGCCTATTAACTGGTCACTGCACTTAATACCTTGTATTAGAACCAAATCTATTACTGGAGAATATGGATGACCTAACCCTTTCATGCGTGAGTTCCAAATATCTGTAACTGTTACGTAACAGTACATTTAATCCGTGCTGCCTTCAAACCAAAGAACGCAGCCTGTTTTTATTTATAGGCTGTTTTCATCTTGTTAATTTTTTCTTCTTCTAATAACAGTTTCAATTGAGGTGTGTTCAGCCCCATTCATTCACATAAAATTAGTCATCTTTACTTTTGCGGACCAATGACATTTTTTAGACATTTCTGACCCGGACAAAATACCCCAAACACTTCCCAATTGTTTGTGCAGTTAAAGTCTGCAGACATTTGCTCATTTTCTGTCTGTTGCCTGCATTGCAATCAAAGTTGTTTTTGTTACCAATAATAACTTTGGAAATGTGTGTTTCTATCAAAGTAAGTGCCGTATTACATTATAATAGTTTCTGCATGTCATTTCTACTGTAGCATAATATTTTTGTGTATATTCTTTATTACCGCGGACACACAATGTAACGTTACTCATTTCATAACATTTATGGTTGTTATACTCAATGCTTAGGTATCTAGCTACATTCTTCTATTAGCTCTGGAAAACAATGTAATTGCGTCAGGGAAGTATTAGCATGTGCTGTATTTTGAAGCTACCCTGGCCTTATGACTCCCAAGTGGCACAGCGTCTCAGTGCTAGAGGCATCACTACAGACACCCATCTTCAAATCCAGACTGCGTTTCTATCAAAGTAAGTGCCTTATTATGTTATAATAGTTTCTGTGTGTCATGTTATACTGTTTCTGCAGTAGCTCACGGTGTGTATGGAGCATAATATATTTGTGTATATTCCTTATAACCGCGGACACACGAGGTAACGTTACTCATGTCATAACCTTTTATGGTGTTATATTCAATCATGCTTATGTAGCTAGTTACATTATTCTATTAGCTCTGTAAACCAATGCAAATTGCATCAGAAGTATGGTGTATTTTGAAGTTACCCTGGAAAAATTGAAAAAATATCTTATACCACTTGGTCGTTTTCTGAGTGCATTCCACAAAGCTGTTTGTCAGCCTTTTCCACTGCCCCCATTTTGAGGTGATAGTCAAGCACGCAGTCTGGTTTGATGTTTCTCTGTCTGGTTTGTTTCTCTCTCCTGTCAGGTGGTCCACCTTCCCTGTGGCCTGACATGTTTGCTGTATGGACAGTGGAAAGGACATGGACGTCTCGTTTGTCATGGCACTTTACTGCCAGCTGTTGACATTTCTTATTTTGTATAGAAGGGAGTTGCAAACATAGGATCTCTGCTCCAGTATTCTCTTAGGGAGTTCTTCTTTACTATCCCCATGAGAAGGACTGTCACCAGGAAGGTATACATTTCACAGCTTAGCTCACTAGCTACATACATAAACAACAACACTGAATGGCTCAGAGTGGGAGTTAGAGGTTACGTGATTGAGTGCCTGCACGTGCCATTTGTATCAATAAATCACTATCGTATTATTGATATATTTACTATTTTATTCCCTTTTTTCAATTACCTGTGATAAATCATGCATTCTGGTTTTTGCATACTTGTAATGGGCACATAGTATGTGTGTAAAATAGTTTTTTGAAGGTTGTACTGATTATGATGAGCAAAGCTAATTCCAGCTATGTGTGTGGAGCCATGTTTGTTGACATACAATGCATTAAAATGTTTCACGTAATCATCTGTCGGACCAAAAATGCTATAACAAAATTAGGTGAGTAAGGGTTCACTCATTTTTTGAGAACTTCAGGAAGTAAATGTGGGATGTGAACGATGGTAGACGACACATCCCTTCAACATGCATACTATAAACAGACCAAACTCATCTTGTCTTCTCTTATTATCTTTGGTTTCTGTGAGGAAAAAATGGCTGCGCGCTGAAACTAATCGTCGGACTACTTTCAATTTCTAGAAAAAGTGTTTTACTCAATTATTTTGATCAACTGTGAACAGAACACAAAATAACCAAGTGAATGTAAGAAATGAAAATCAAAACAGTCCTGAAAGGTGAAAACACAAAACAGGAAACAACTACCCACAAACACCAGGTGGGAAATCCTGTAATGCTCATCGGAAGAAGTGGACCAAGATGCAGCGTGGTAAGTGTTCATACTTTATTTCAACTGAACACTAAACAAAACAACAAAAGGAATGTCATGTTCTGAAGGCTACACAGAGCTAACAAAAAACAACATCCCACAACCTAAGGTGGCAAAACAGGCTGCCTAAGTATGACTCCCAATCAGCGACAGTGATAGGCAGCTGTCCCTGATTGAGAACCATACCCGCCCAAAACATAGAAACACAAAACCTAGAAAAACAACATAGAATGCCCACC
The DNA here is from genome assembly GCF_045791955.1 of Oncorhynchus clarkii lewisi. NCBI lineage: Eukaryota > Metazoa > Chordata > Actinopteri > Salmoniformes > Salmonidae > Oncorhynchus > Oncorhynchus clarkii. The sequence continues at coordinate 28,735,975 of NC_092164.1, forward strand.
CCAACTCACTCAAACCAAAATAGAGACATTAAAAAGGAACTGAGGTCAGGGTGTGACAACGGTGATGTTTTTATTATGCTAATTTGATTCCCAAGGGGGAAAAGAACCTTAGGGGGATTAAAGTTATCACTCAAACTGACCCTGAGTGTGTGTGTGTGTGTGTGTGTGTGTGTGTGTGTGTGTGTGTGTGTGTGTGTGTGTGGGGGTGGGGGGGGGGGGGTCCATTAAGCATACCCCCATTAAGCCACACCGCCAAAATGATTTCCCAGTGTCCCTTGCCTTTTCGAATGAATTGTAGAGTTACCACCTAAGACAGTATTTGTTAGTAACAGAGACATGGTTGTTGAATTCACTCATTTTCTGTCCTGTGGCCTTCACCAAGTGAGTTCCTAGGTGTATACCATCGTTATAATTAAACTCTTTATGACAATACATATCTCATAAGGCCTTATTTTGAACACAAGCTTTACCCTAATACAGTGGCCTGAAACTCATGGTTTACAGGCCATATTAGGCACAAAGCTGAATCCCAAATTTCCCAGGTACTCTCTAATATCTACTGTTTGCATGACTGTCACTGCTATCTCAATTCATTTCCATTGACTACTTTCTAAAGAGATGCTTGTCCGCCGCCCATCTCCCATATGTCAGGACCTATGTGGGTACAGAGAGGCTGGATTTGCATCTCAAATGGCTCCCTATTCCCTATATAGTGAATTGCTTTTGAACAGGGCCCATAGGGAACCTGATAAGGCTCTGGTCAACATTTGTGCACTATATAGGGAATAGGGTGGCATTTGTGGCTGAGTGTGATGAGGCTAGACCTTTGAACATTTCTGGAGAAATAAGAGAAGGCCTCGGTCCTGAAATGGGAATGCTAGAGAGTGGGACATCCTGTCTGCCTCATCTATGCCAAGATTATCACAGAGAAGAGACAGTGTTTTTATTGGTCTGTGTATTTTCTCTCTCTCTCTACATCTCTCTACCTCTGAGACTTTCAGTCTAATAACTCAGTGACACTATCTCACTCTCTTTCATTCCCTCTATTTTGTGCTCTTTTGCCGCATTCTTTCTCTTTCTCCCTCTCTCTCTCTCAATTTTCTCTCTATTTTCTTGCACACTGTGTCCCCTCTATCTCTGACAGCTGTCAAAGTTTCACCCCTTTCATTTCTCTGTTCATTTTCCTCCGGCTTAAAACTTGTTGGGGATAGGGGGCAGTATTTTCACTTTGGATGAATTGCATGCCCATAGTGAACTGCATCCTACTTTGTCCTAGATTGCTAATATATGCATATTATTATTACTATTGGATAGAAAACACTCTGAAGTTTCTAAAACTGTTTGAATATAACAGAACTCATAGGGCAGGCAATCTTCCAACCAGGAAGTTAACTTCTGAATGCGTGTCTAATTTTAAGTCATCGCCTCTTCCCTTCCAAATAAGATATGGATCTGTTGCATTAAGAACCAGTGTATCTTTAATTATATGTAGAACATGTATCTTTAGTCAAAGTTTATGATGAGTAATTTCTGTTATCTGGAGTCAACATGGGCCAGAATCCCTGTGGAACGATTTCTGTACTTTGTGGAGTCCATGCCCAAAAGAATCGAGGCTGTTCTGAGGGCTAAGCGGGTGCAACTCAATATTAGGAAGGTGTATATTACATATTCTGCATTATGACATAACGTAATGCAGAAGAATACCTACCTACTGTACCTTCCTAAAAATACTTAACCACCTAGAAAGTGTCTCACCCTGGAATCCTTGACAACCTGACCTACCAATTGTGACTAGATTCAGGAAATGCTACGACTTCACAGGAAAGGCGCTTTAACTTTATTACATTTTTTTAATCAAAATGCGTTCTTTGGCAAAAATGACTTTTTGAACATTTGAACTTAATAACAAACTTGTATGCCATCTGTAAATATGAATATATTTGTTCAATTACGAGCCTAGTTGGTTTAGCCACAGAAAAATACAGGAACCTTCCTGCTAGCCATGATTTGCTGTGGCAGTAATAAAGCCTCTCTTGAAAAAGCCAAACCTTGACCCAGAAAATATAAAAAACTATCGGCCTATATCGAATCTTCCATTCCTCTCAAAAATTTTAGAAAAGGCTGTTGCGCAGCAACTCAATGCCTTCCTGAAGACAAACAATGTATACGAAATGCTTCAGTCTGGTTTTAGACCCCATCATAGCACTGAGACTGCACTTGTGAAGGTGGTAAATTACATTTTAATGGCATCGCACCGAGGCTCTGCATCTGTCCTCGTGCTCCTAGACCTTAGTGCTGCTTTTGATAGCATCGATCACCACATTCTTTTGGAGAGATTGGAAACCCAAATTGGTCTACACGGACAAGTTCTGGCCTGGTTTAGATCTTATCTGTCGGAAAGATATCAGTTTGTCTCTGTGAATGGTTTGTCCTCTGACAAATCAACTGTAAATGTCGGTGTTCCTCAAGGTTCCGTTTTAGGACCACTATTGTTTTTGCTATATATTTTACCTCTTGGGGATGTCATTCGAAAACATAATGTTAACTTTCACTGCTATGCGGATGACACACAGCTGTACATTTCAATGAAACATGGTAAAGCCCCAAAATTGCCCTTGCTAGAAGCATGTGTTTCAGACATAAGGAAGTGGATGGCTGCAAACTTTCTACTTTTAAATTCGGACAAAACAGAGATGCTTGTTCTAGGTCCCAAGAAACAAAGAGATCTTCTGTTGAATCTGACAATTAATCTTAATGGTTGTACAGTCGTCTCAAATAAAACTGTGAAGGACCTCGGCGTTACTCTGGACCCTGATCTCTCTTTTGAAGAACATATCAAGACCATTTCAAGGACAGCTTTTTTCCATTTACGTAACATTGCAAAAATCAGAAACTTTCTGTCCAAAAATGATGCAGAAAAATCAATCCATGCTTTTGTTACTTCTAGGTTAGACTACTGCAATGCTCTACTTTCCGGCTACCCGGATAAAGCACTAAATAAACTTCAGTTAGTGCTACATACGGCTGCTAGAATCCTGACTAGAACCAAAAAAATGTATCATATTACTCCAGTGCTAGCCTCCCTACACTGGCTTCCTGTCAAAGCAAGGGCTGATTTTACTGCTAACCTACAAAGCATTACTTGGGCTTGCTCCTACCTATCTCTCTGATTTGGTCCTGCCGTACATACCTACATGTACACTACGGTCACAAGACGCAGGCCTCCTAATTGTCCCTAGAATTTCTAAGCAAACAGCTGGAGGCAGGGCTTTCTCCTATAGAGCTCAATTTTTATGGAACGGTCTGCCTACCCATGTCAGAGACGCAATCTCGGTCTCAACCTTTAAGTCTTTACTGAAGACTTATCTCTTCAGTGGGTCATATGATTGAGTGTAGTCTGGCCCAGGAGTGGGAAGGTGAACGGAAAGGCTCTGGAGCAACGGACCGCCCTTGCTGTCTCTGCCTGGCCGGTTCCCCTCTTTCCACTGGGATTCTCTGCCTCTAACCCTATCACAGGGGCTGAGTCACTGGCTTACTGGGGCTCTCTCATGCCGTCCCTGGAAGGGGTGCGTCACCTGAGTGGGTTGATTCACTGATGTGGTCATCCTGTCTGGGTTGGCGCCCCCCCTTGGGTTGTGCCATGGCGGAGATCTTTGTGGGCTATACTCAGCCTTGTCTCAGGATGGTAGGTTGGTGGTTGAAGATATCCTTCTAGTGGTGTGGGGGCTGTGCTTTGGCAAAGTGGGTGCGGTTATATCCTTCCTGTTTGGCCCTGTCCGGGGGTGTCCTCGGATGGGGCCACAGTGTCTCCTGACCCCTCCTGTCTCGGCCTCCAGTATTCATGCTGCAGTAGTTTATGTGTCGGGGGGGCTAGGGTCAGTTTGTTATATCTGGAGTACTTCTCCTGTCCTATTCGGTGTCCTGTGTGAATTTAAGTGTGCTTTCTCTAATTCTCTCTTTCTCTCTTTCTTTCTCTCTCTCGGAGGACCTGAGCCCTAAGACCGTGCCCCAGGACTACCTGACATGATGACTCCTTGCTGTCCCCAGTCCACCTGGCCGTGCTGCTGCTCCAGTTTCAACTGTTCTGCCTTATTATTATTCGACCATGCTGGTCATTTATGAACATTTGAACATCTTGGCCATGTTCTGTTATAATCTCCACCCGGCACAGCCAGAAGAGGACTGGCCACCCCACACAGCCTGGTTCCTCTCTAGGTCACTTGAAGTGTACTGTTAGATAGAGGCGCGTGACCAGAAAGCTAGCTACAGTTTGTTTTACTCCTGTATTGAACACAGATCGTCCCGTCTTCAATTTGAGATTATTTACGATAAAAAATACGTTACAAAAGTAGTTTGAAATGTTTTGGCAAAGTTTACAGGTCACTTTTGAGATATTTTGTAGTCACGTTGCTCAAGTTGGAACCTGTGTTTTTCTGGATCAAACGAGCCAAATAAATGGACATTTTGGATATATATTGACGGAAATGATCGAACAAAAGGACCATTTGTGATGTTTATGGGACGTATTGGAGTGCCAAAAAAGGAGCTCGTCAAAGGTAAGGCATGAATTATATTTTATATTTATTATATATTATTTCTGCATTTTGTGTCGAAATATGCTTCTCTCTCTTTGTTTATGGAGGTGCTATCCTTAGATAATAGCATTGTTTGCTTTCGCCGAAAAGCCTTGAAATCTGCCTTGAAATCATGTGTAGCTTTAATTTGCTCTCTTGCATGTGTGATTTAATGAAAGTTTGAATTTTATAGTAATTTATTTGAATTTGGAGCTCTACATTTTCCTTGGCTTTTGGCCAGGTGGGATGCGTCCCACATATCCCAGAGAGGTTCCTGTTGGAACTAGGGGGGCAGTATTTTCATTTTTGGAAAAATAACGTTGCTAGGCTATCGATAAACTTACACAAATGCTTGTCTAGCTTTTGAAAATCTGAGATGACAGGGTGATTAACAAAAGGCTAAGCTGTGTTCCAATATATTTCACTTGTGATTTTCATGAATAGGAATATTTTCTAGGAAGATTTATGTCTGTTGCGTTATGCTAATTAGTGTCAGATGATGACAACGGTCCCGTTCACGGGACGGGGTGTCACTAGAGGTTAAACAAAGGAAAAACCTCAACCAATTTCTAAAGACTGTTGACAACCAGTGGAATCGATAGGAACTGCAAGAAAGTCCTTTAGAAATCTGGATTCCCAATGAAAACTCATTGAAATGAGAGTGATCTCAAAACAAAAGAGATCTGAATGGTTTGTCCTCTCGGTTTCGCCTGCTAAATAAGTTCTGTTATACTCACAGACATGATTCAGAGTATTTTCTATCCAAATCTACTAATAATATGCATATCTTATCTTCTGGGGATGAGTAGCAGGCAGTTGAATTTGGGCATGCATTTCATCCGGACGTGATAATACTACTGAAGGAGAGTTGTATGGCATTGAAGCTCGTCTGGAGATTAGTTAACACAGTGTCCAAAGAAGGGCCTGAAGTATACAGACTGGTGTTGTCTGCATGGAGGTGGATCAGAGAATCACCTGCAGCAAGAGCGACATCATTGATGTATACAGAGAAGAGAGTCGGCCCGAGAATTGAACCCTGTGGCTTCCACATAGAGACTGCCAGAGGTCCGGACAATAGGCCCTAAAATTTGACAAATTGATCTCTATCAGAGAAGTAGTTGGTGAACCAGGCGAGGCAGTCATTCACTATTTCTCTCTCTCAAGCATAGACACATCACATGAATGCACTCACATAGGAAGAATCTCAATTGCAAACTCTTCACATCCTCTCTCCTCGCCTCCTTCTAAAAACTCAATGGATGAGAAAGCCAGAGGACCTACCCCTCTGACCTTCTCCTCCATTGGGTTATGATAAATAGGCGAGGAGGGAGGACGCAAGGTGTATGCAATTGAGATTCCTCCATAGTACATACATACTCTCACATACACTCCTACATCTCCTCCAAATTCCCAAGATGCCCTCACTCAACTGTGCACGGTCCACATTATGTCTCCCTGTCCGAACACAAGAATACACGCACTCTCTCTTTTACACACTATCCTTCGCACGCACACACGCACGCACACACACACACACACACACATACACACCTCGGTGGCTCGAGGGTGTTGAGCGTGGGCTCCATCATGGTGCACATCGGAGGGAGACTGATAGAGGTTGGCAGACAGGTATTTAGGGAGGTGTCCGTCTGCTCCTCATGGCGAGGCAGCGCCAGCAATCATCCGTCTCCATTACAGCTGGCAACATGGCAGTGGGCAAGAGAAAACTCCACTGAGACAGGCAGACAGACAGGGGGAGGGAGAGAGGGGAGGAGAGACTGTCATAAACCCTGTTTCACTGCCTATGACTTCTGTTCCTCCATCTAAATGGTGCCATTGTAGAACAGAATGGGAGGAGAGAGTGCATCCACTGGGGCCCCCACTGGATGCATGTTTTTTGCCCTAGCTCTACATAGCTGAGTAAAATAACCAACTCATCATCAAGCTTGGATTATTTGAATCAGACGTGTAGTGTTACGGAAAAAAAATAATCGTGCACCCAGGGCAAAACAGACCAAATAGAACATCGCAAAATGCTTAGCCATTTAAGGTTATAGACTTGCTTCCAGTGCAATCTGTCCCCTATACATTTTAAATTGATGGGGCACTATAACCTATGAGTTAAATTCAGTGGTATAAATAAATAAATAAAATAAATAAAAAAACTTTAAAGTACTACTTAAGTCGTTTTTTGGGGTATCTGTACTTTGCTTTACTATTCATATTTTTGAAAACTTTTACTTCACTACATTCCTAAAACAAATAATGTTCTTTTTACTCCATACATTTTCCCTGACACACAAAAGTACTCGTTATATGTTGAGTGCTTAGCAGGACAGGATTCACGCACTTATCAAGAGAACAAGTGGTCATCCCTACTGCTTCTGATCTGGCAGACTCACTAAACACATGCATCGTTTGTAAATGATGTCTCTTGGAGTGTACCCCTGGCGATCAATACATTTTAAAAACAAGAAAATGGTGCCATCTAGTTTGCTTTATATAAGGAATTTGAAATGATTTATACTTTTACTTTAGATACTTAAGTTTATTCTAGCAATTACATTTACTTTTGATACTTAGTGGCTTGTTAAAGTATTCACCCCCCTGGCATGCTTCCTATTTTTTGCCTTACAACCTGGAATGAAATTTGATTTTTTGGGGGTTGTTTGTATCATTTGATTTATTCAACATGCCTACCACTTTAAAGATGCAAAATATTTTTTATTGTGAAACAAACAAGAAATAAGACAAAAAACAGAACTTGAGCATGCATAACTATTCTCCCCCCCAAGTCAATCATTTATAGATCCACCTTTTGCAGCAATTTACAGCTGCAAGTCTCTTGGGGTATGTCTCTATAAGCGAGGCACATCTAGCCACTGTGATTTTTGTCCATTCTTCAAGACAAAACTGCTACAGCTCCTTCAGGATGAATGGGTTCCTGCTTATGTAAAGCAATATTTAAGTCATACCACAGATTCTCAGTTGGATTGAGGTATGGGCTTTGACTAGGCCATTCCAAGACAATTAAATGTTTCCCCTTAAACCACTTGAGTGTTGCTTTAGCGGTATGCTTAGGGTCATTGTCCTGCTGGAAGGTGAACCTCTGTCCAAGTCTCAAATCTCTGGAAGATTGAAACAGGTTTCCCCTCAAGAATTTCCTTGCATTTAGCGTCATCCATCATTCCTTCAATTCTCACCAGTTTCCCAGTCCCAGTTTCCCAGTCCCTGCCGATTACACCCCCACAGCATGATGCTGCCACCACCATGCTTCACTGTGGGGATGGTGTTCTTGGGGTGTTGAGAGGTGTTGGGTTTGCAACAGACATAGCGTTTTCCTTGATGGCCAAATGCTTAATTTTAGTCTCATCTGACGAGAGTACCTTCTTCCATACTTTTGGTGAGTCTCCCACATGCCTTTTGGCAAACACCAAACGTGTTTGATTATTCTTTTCTTTAATAGGAAGTCAAAAGTCGAAAATGTGAACTTTAAAACAAAAACTTATCACCCTCGTAAAAAAAGTGCTTTCTGGACCGTTTTTCGAAATTGTTTTGATTTTAAGTCAATTAATCATGTGTAAGAACTGTATGAATATACTTTTGTAAAATGTTATTATCATAAAAAAAATGTTTAACTTGTTCATAAGGAATATGATTTGTCCACTTGCAATATGATTTCATAGGAAGTCAAAAGTCAAAGTCAAAAGTCAATTTTTTGGGGGCCAAAATTGACTGAACTGATGAACTCGGGATGGCCAGGCAGTGATAGTTGTTAATTTCCATCACTCGTTGTGTTGATTTCATCATGTCCATTTGGTGATGTTTTTTTCACCATTGAATCATATTGCAAATGCACGTGCATTTGCAATATGTTTCAATTGGGCATTTACCATCACGAATTTGGCATGCTATAAAAATCCTGCAGGAATGTGAAATTGACTGGCCCGATGAACTCGGGATGGCTGGGCAGTGATTCTGGTTCATCTCAATCGCTCGTTAGTGTTGATTTCAGAATGTCCATTTGGTGATGTTTTTTCACTATAGAATCATATTGCAAATGCACGTGCATTGTTGTGCAACTGGTAACCCAAAAATAAAAATATGGTGATTTCATTATGTCCATTTGTTTATGTTTCCTTACTTTTGCAAAGTCACTGTGCATTTGCAATATGGTTCAATGGGCATGTACCATCACGAATTTGGCATGCTCAAAATTCAAACTATACTTTGCTCAAACTATACTTTTGTCAACTTGTATTATCATAATTTTTTTTTTGTTTTACTTGTGCATAAGGCACATGTTTTGTCCATTTGCAATATGATTTCATAGGAAGTCAAAAGTCAAAGTCAAAAGTCACTTTTTCTTTGGCCAAATGCCAAAAGAAATTTGACATGCTCAAAAATACTGCAGAATTTCAAAATTGACTGACCTGATGAACACAGGATGGCCGGGCAGTGATAGTTGTTCCTTTCCATCACTCGTTGTGTTGATTTCATCATGTCCATTTGGTGATGTTTTTTCACTATAGAATCATATTGCAAGTGCACGTGCATTTGCAATATGTTTCAATGGGCATGTACCATCACGAATTTGGCATGGTCAAAAATCCTGCAGAAATGCAAAATTGACTGGCTTGATGAACACAGGATGGCCGGACAGTGATTCTGGTTCATCTCAATCGCTCGTTAGGGTTGATTTCAGAATGTCACTTTGGTGATGTTTTTTCACTATAGAATCATATTGCAAATGCACGTGCATTTTTGTGCAACTGGTAACCCAAAAATAAAAATATGGTGATTTCATTATGTCCATTTGTTTATGTTTTCTTACTTTTTCAAAGTCACTGTGCATTTGCAATATGTTTTAATGGGCAGGTACCATCACGAATTTGTCATGCTATAAAAATCCTGCAGGAATGTGAAATTGACTGGCCCGATGAACTCGGGATGGCTTTGCAGTGATTCTGGTTCATCTCAATCGCTCGTTAGGGTAGATTTCCGAATGTCACTTTGGTGATGGTACCTCACTGTTTAAACATATTGCAAATGGACAAGAGTCAAGTGGACAAGAGTCCATCAGTCAATTAGATATCATTCTGACACCAAACTGATACAAACTGACACCAAACCCACTTTTTCCAACTCGTTTAGTAGCATACTATTACATACTTCAGAGCTGGCCCAAAATTCACAACGCCTTCGGTTCAAACCATAATAAAACCATAAAACACGTAGTTACGTTCTAGCTGCGGGTCCATTTCTTATGTTATGTGTTGGCCTAGCTGAGGCGACCCCGAATCCCAAGTTTCGGCTCGATAGGTCATTTGGTGTCCGAGCAAAACCCTAATTGGTGCTGAAAATCCACTTTTTTCCATGACTTGCTACGGGGTCCTTGAATGAGCTATCGGACAGAAACGTTGGGGTCTGTCTATATGGGCCGAGACGTTCGCAATGCACCTAGTCTTGCGACTGGGACATTTCTAAATGTCATCATTTTCGTGATGCAAAAATGAATTGAAGGTATTGCAAATGTACGAGGCTGTTTCTCGGTCCGAGAACCTTCTAGAGCCACCTAACTCACCACGCACTATCGACATGAGGTCTAGAACAGGATTCTAAAGTTTCGGAACTCTAGGTCTGACGGTTCTTTAAAAGTTCCAACAAGGTTAACTAATGCAGGCAGTGTATGTCTCTACGCACCACAATGCGTCCCTCCTTCCAAGATGTGTGTGTGAGTGATTTAATTTTTCTTTGAAATTTTATGGGAAAAATGACTGATTTACAGTTCATGGGGGTTGCCTAATCACACATATGACGTTTTGGAAAGATCAGAATTTTTTAACCCCTCGAAACAGCCCCTGAGACACCAATTATGGCACTTCCGGTTGGCACAGGAAGCTATAAATCAACACATATCCTCATTGGGGTATGATTTTACAGAATCCTGAGTTTTAAGTCCTTACGTTAAGAATTAACTGATCTACACAGGGTTGAATGCACTATGTCTATCAAACTGCAGGCAGGGTATGGGTATACACTTTTAGGGTGATTTTAACCTCTTAGATCTCTAGGGGCGCTATTTCATTTTTGGATAAAAAATCTGCAAAGATTTTGTCTGTAAGTGCCCCAGAACTCATTCTACAGGCGAAACCAAGATGATGCATCACCCAGGAATTAGCAGAATTTCTGAAGCTCTGTTTTCCATTCTCTCCTTATATGGCTGTGATTGCGCAACGAATGAGCCTATACTTTCTGTCGTTCGCCCAAGGTCTTAGCAGCATTGTGACGTATTTGTAGGCATATCATTGGAAGATTGACCATAAGAGACTACATTTTCCAAGTGTCCGCCTGGTGTCCTGCGTCGAATTCGGTGCGCAATTGCCAGCTGCTTCTACTTTACCATTTGATTCAGGGGAGAAAGCATGTGTCCAAGAACGATGTATCAATGAAGAGATATGTGAAAAACACCTTGATGATTGATTCTAAACAACGTTTGCCTTGTTTTCAGTCGATATTATGGAGTTAATTTGGAAAAAAGTTCGCGTTTTGAGGACTGAATTTTCGGGTTTTTTTTGGTAGCCAAATGTGATGTATAAAACGGAGCTATTTCTAATACACAAAGAATCTTTTTGGAAAAACTGAGCATCTGCTATCCAACTGAGAGTATCCTCATTGAAAACATCAGAAGTTCTTCAAAGGTAAATTATTTTATTTGAAGGCTTTTATGCTTTTGTTGAAATGTTGCGTGCTGGATGCTAACGCTAATGCTAACGCTAAATCCTTTGTTTGCTAGCTACTGTTACACAAATTATTGTTTTCCTATGGTTGAGAAGCATATTTAGAAAATCTGAGATGACAGTTTTGTTTACAAAAGGCTAAGCTTGCGAGATGGCATATTTATTTCATTTCATTTGCGATTTTCATGAATAGTTAACGTTGCGTTATGGTAATGAGCTTGAGGCTGTAGTCACGATACCGGATCCGGGTTTGGGAGATCAGAGAGGTTAACCACTTCCGGTTGGTCCAGGAAGCTTAGAATCGACACAGGTAGACCTCATAGTGGTCTGATGGACTGTCACCAAAGACAGGTTCATACGGCATTCATAACCCACATAGGCTTCAGGTTGAATTTAGGGGAGCAGGCAATGTATTCCTATGGGGAGAGATGTCATTGTAATCTGTGAGATCAAAAAACACTGTTTTACTGTTAAGGGTTAATGCCACACGGTCAAGGTTAGGCTTACACAGATCGGGAGGACCTTAGGAACATTCTTGTGGTGGAATTTTTCTTCTCACCCTAACGGTTCTCTCACTGTCACCCAAAAGCAAATTACATTGTGGCAAGCTTCATTTTGGGCCTACTATTCTAATGGTCGCTGCGCCTAGACCGAGCAAGCTACGGTCAAGCGGGATATCTCGTTGAACTCGGCACGGCCTAGGGATTATGGTAATGCCATTGCCTGCTCTCTGTGTCTTTAAGCACTGCATTTTGTCACTCCATCCTTGCTGTTTGTGTGTGTGAGAGCTTTTCTTTGACATCTGTTGGGAGAAATTACTGACTTACAGTTTATGGTGGTTGCCTAATCACACATATGAAGTTTTGAAAAGATCTGACCTTTTTAACCCTTGGGAACTGCCACTATGACACCATTTAAGGCACTTCCGGTTGGCACAGGAAGCTATAAATAAACTCATATCCTGATTGGGGTATGCCTTTACAGAATACTGAGTTATAAGTCTTTACGTTAAGAACTGAGTTATCTACAGAGGGTTTAGTGAGTGTGTGTTATTTCAGAAAATCATAGAAAATCACAGAAATCTCGCAGAGCTCCGCAGCACACTTTAAAAATATTCGTATGAACACCCTGCAACTGGATCTGTAACTGTTGGAAAAAAAAACGCTTTTCGAGATAAGGCCCCGTCGTGATTCGTGATGTTTAGTACAATTGCCATATGATTCCTTATGCCCTCTTGTGGGAATTTCCGGGATAGCGGAAAAATGGACCAAAACTTGTTTATTTTATAAAACGGAAACCGAATGTCCGACAAAGTTCATTTGATGACTTCCCGGTAGGTCCGGCCCTACCGCACGGCCCGACGCCGACCGCGAATTTTACAAACGTTTTCGGACGTCTAGTAAGGGACCGTACATTTGCAATATGGACTTTCTCACTAACCATACACGAAATGTCAAAATGTTCCCTTAAAACCTCTTGGATCTCCCCATCCCGGATCCGGTATCAGGAATACAGACTCAAGCTCATTACCATAACGCAACGTTAACTATTCATGAAAATCGCAAATGAAATGAAATAAATATGCCATCTCTCAAGCTTAGCCTTTTGTAAACAACACTGTCATCTCAGATTTTCAAAATATGCTTCTCAACCATAGGAAAACAATAATTTGTGTAAAAGTAGCTAGCTAGCGTAGCATTTAGCGTTAGCATTAGCGTTAGCATCCAGCACGCAACATTTCAACAAAAACATAAAAGCCTTCAAATAAAATCATTTACCTTTGAAGAACTTCTGATGTTTTCAATGAGGATACTCTCAGTTAGATAGCAGATGCTCAGTTTTTCCAAAAAGATTCTTTGTGTATTGGAAATAGCTCCGTTTTATACATCACATTTGGCTACCAAAAAAAAACGAAAATTCAGTCCTCAAAACGCGAACTTTTTTCCAAATTAACTCCATAATATCGACTGAAAACATGGCAAACGTTGTTTAGAATCAATCCTCAAGGTGTTTTTCACATATCTCTTCATTGATACATCGTTCTTGGACGCATGGTTTCTCCCCTCAATCAAATGGAAAAGTACAAGCAGCTGGCAATTGCGCACCGAATTCCACGCAGGACACCAGGCGGACACTTGGAAAATGTAGTCTCTTATGGTCAATCTTCCAATGATATGCCTACAAATACGTCACAATGCTGCAAACACGTTGGGGGAACGACAGAAAGTGTAGGCTCATTCCTTGCGCAATCACAGCCATATAAGGAGACAATGGAAAACAGAGCTTCAGAGATTCTGCTAGTTTCCTGGTTGACGCATCATCTTGGTTTCGCCTGTAGAATGAGTTCTGGGGCACTTACAGACAATATCTTTGCAGATTCTGAAACTTCAGAGTGTTTTCTTTCAAAAACTGTCAAGAAAATGCATAGTCGAGCATCTTTTCGTGACAAAATATCGCGCTTAAAACGGGAACATTTTTTATCCAAAAATGAAATAGCGCCCCTAGAGATCCAAGAGGTTAAGGTATGATAGTGACCTGCGTTCCGTGGCTTCTCTACAGACATAGGAATTCTCCGGTTGGAACTTTATTGAAGATTTATGATAACAGCATCATAAAGATTGATTCGATACTTAGTTTGACAAGTTTCTTCGACCTGTAATATAACGTGTAGAAGTTTTCGTCCGATGTTCGGATGGACCTGCCCGAGCGTTTGGATTTGTGTATTAAACGAGCTAACAAAAGTAGCTACTTGGACATAAAGAATGGACATTATCGAACAAATAAAGCATTTATTGTGGAATTACGATTCCTGGGAGTGCATTCTGATGAAGATCGTCAAAGGTAAGGGAATATTTATAATGTTATTTCTGATTTCTGTTGACTCCAACATGTTCGGATAATTTTATTTATTTTCTGAGCGCCGTCTCAGATTATTGCGTGGTTTGCTTTTTCCTTAAAGTTTTTTTGAAATCTGAAACAGCGGTTGCATTAAGGAGAAGTATTTACATATTTCCATGTCTAACAATTGTATTTATTGACATTTATAATGAGTATTTCTGTAAAATGATGTGGCTCTCTGCAATATCACCAGATGTTTTTGGAACTAGTGAACGTAATGCGCCAATGTATACTGAGATTTTTTTAATAAATATTAACTTTATCAAACAAAACATACATGTATTGTGTAATATGAAGTTCTATGAGTGTCATCTGATGAAGATCATCAAAGGTTAGTGATTAATTTAATCTCTTTGTGTTTTTTTGTGACTCCTCTCTTTGGCTGGAAAAATGGCTGAATTTTTCTGTGAGTTGGTGGTGACCTAACAATCTTTTGTGGTGCTTTCGCTGTAAAGCCTATTTTAAATCGGACACTGTGTTGGGATTAACAACAAGTTTACCTTTAAAACGGTATAAAATACATGTATGTTTGAGGAATTTTCATTATGAGATTTCTGTTGTTTTGAATTTAGCGCCCTGCACTTTCACTGGCTGTTGTCATATCGATCCCGTTAACGGGATTGCAGCCCTAATTAACTGACTTGCCTAGATAAATAAAGGTTAAATAAAATAATAATAAAGCACATAAAATAGCATTCTAAATGGATTGTCCTAAATGCACATACAGAATAATACAAAATGCTTTGAGATCAGGTTGCTTCACTTCATGTATCAGTCTGGAATTTCCATAATTGAAACCTTTTAATGCATCAATCATAAAAGAAACTGACACACAGCCTATGTTCATTGAAACAAAAGTCAGTCAAGATCTACTCTACCAAACAATTATTTGTCTTCTTCGGATATGTTTTCCAAGTCAGTGTTTGGCTGTGATCTAAGGGAGCTTGTACTATTTCAGCGAGTGCATATGCCAACTTTAATATTTTAATTCCATGTTGTCAAAATAAGACATTTGAATTGCTTTCACTTGGTTGCCTCTGTTCATATAGTTTTACACAGAAAAAAATTTAAGTGGCCTGAATTAGCTTTCACTGAAAAGTTCCATTGTGCAAACATTGTGACATTTTCATGAAAGCCATTATGCATAGTAGTGTCTGCATGAACATTTGAATTATGATGTAAGACCTCACGAGCTCTATCATTAATAAAGAATCCACCCCTGTAATTTGAAAGGAGTATGGGCTAAAGAACTACATTATGATTTCCATCAATATGAAGGGTATTGAAAGTTCCAAAAAGTTGAGGAAAGGGGTAGGGATGCAAAATATCCCCTAAATTCCAAGTTTTTTTTCTGAAATTCTGGTTAGAAGATTCAGGATTTCTTGCTTATTCACTCGTGATTGCAGGAATCTTCTAACCAGGATTTCTGGAAAACTTGGGGAAAGTTACAGAAATTTTGCAAGCCCAAAATAGGGATTTTTGTCATTGAAGAGTTTTCTTTGTGATTAATGGGATTTCCACAGGCCCTGTTTTCAGTGTTTACATACAGTCAATTGTTATTTGGTAGGATTGCCTTTAATTGTTTAACTTGTGTCAAACGTTTCTGGAAAGCCTTCCACAAGCTTCCCACAATAAGTTGGGTGAATTTTGTCCCTTACCTCCTGACAGAGTTGGTGTAACTGAGTCAGGTTTGTAGGCCTCCTTGCTCGCATACCTTTTTTCAGTTCTGTCCACAAATGTTCTTCAGCAAAGCACCCCCACAACATGATGCTGCCACCCCCGTGCTTCACGGTTGGGATGGTGTTCTTCGGCTTGCAAGCCACCCCCTTTTTCCTCCAAATATGTCGATGGTCATTATGGCCAAACAGTCCTATTTTTGTTTCATCAGACCAGAGGACATTTATCCAAAAAGTACGATCTCTGTCCCCATGTGCAGTTGAAAACCTTTTTTATGGTGGTTTTGGAGCAGTGGCTTCTTCCTTGCTGAGCGGACTTTCAGGATATGTCGATATAGGACTTGTTTTACAGTGAATATAAATACTTTTGTACCTGTTTCTTACAGCATCTTCAAATGGTCGTTTGCTGTTGTTCTGGTACTGATTTGCACTTTTCGCACCAAAGTACGTTCATCTCTAGGACTCAGAACGCTTCTCCTTCCTGACCGGTATGACGGCTGCATGGTTCCATGGTGTTAATACTTGCATGCTATTGTTTTTACAGATGAACGTGGTACCTTCAGGCGTTTGGAAATTGCTCCCAAGGATGAACCAGACTTGTGGAGGTCTACACATTTTTTTCTGAGGTATTGGCTGATTCTTATTTTTTTTCCCATGATGTCAAGCAAAGAGGCACTGACAATTGACACAATTGACTCAAATTAAAATGCTTCAAAAGCCATGACATCCTTTTCTGTAATTTTCCAAGCTGTTTAACTTCTCTAGCGTAGGGGGCACTATTTTCACCTCTGGATGAAAAGCGTGCCCAAATAAACTGCCTGCCACTCAGGCCCAGAAGCTAGGATATGCATATACAGTGGGGCAAGAAAGTATTTAGTCAGCCACCAATTGTGCAAGTTCTCCCACTTAAAAAGATGAGAGAGGCCTGTAATATTCATCATAGGTACAATTCAACTATGACAGACAAAATGAGAAAAAAAATACAGAAAATCACATTGTAGGATTTTGAATGAATTTATTTGCAAATTATGGTGGAAAATAAGTATTTGGTCAATAACACAAGTTTCTCAATACTTTGTTATATACCCTTTGTTGGCAATGACAGAGGTCAAACGTTTTCTGTAAGTCTTCGCAAGGTTTTCACAAACTGTTGCTGGTATTTTGGCCCATTCCTCCATGCAGATCTCCTCTAGAGCAGTGATGTTTTGGGGCTGTTGCTGGGCAACACGGACTTTCAACTCCCTCCAAAGATTTTCTATGTGGTTGAGATCTGGAGACTGGCTAGGCCACGCCAGAACCTTGAAATGCTTCTTACGAAGCCACTCCTTCGTTGCCCGGGCGGTGTGTTTGGGATCATTGTCATGGTGAAGGACCCAGCCACGTTTCATCTTCAATGCCCTTGCTGATGGAAGGAGGTTTTCACTCAAAATCTCACGATACATGACCCCATTCATTCTTTCCTTTACACGGATCAGTCGTCCTGGTCCCTTTGCAGAAAAACAGCCCCAAAGCATGATGTTTCCACCCCCATGCTTCACAGTAGGTATGGTGTTCTTTGGATGCAACTCAGCATTCTTTGTCCTCCAAACACGACGAGTTGAGTTTTTACCAAAAAGTTATATTTTGGTTTCATCTGACCATATGACAGTCTCCCAATCTTCTTCTGGATCATCCAAATCCTCTCTAGCAAACTTCAGATGGGCTTGGACATGTACTGGCTTAAGCAGGGGGACACGTCTCGCACTGCAGGATTTGAGTCCCTGGCGGCGTAGTGTGTTACTGATGGTAGGCTTTGTTACTTTGGTCCCAGCTTTCTGCAGGTCATTCACTAGGTCCCCCCGTGTGGTTCTGGGATTTTTGCTTACAGAAAACGTTTGACCTCTGTCATTGCCAACAAAGGGTATATAACAAAGTATTGAGATAAACTTTTGTAATTGACCAAATATTTATTTTCCACCATAATCTGCAAATAAATTCATTAGAAACCCTAACTGATTTTCGGGATTTTTTTTCTTCTCATTTTGTCCTGCCATAGTTGAAGTGTACCTATGATGAAAATTACAGGCCTCTCTCATATTTGTAAGTGGGAGAACTTGCACAATTGGTGTCTGACTAAATAATTTTTTGCCCCACTGTATAAACTCAGCAAAAAAAGAATATCCTCACTGTCAACTGGGTTTATTTTCAGCAAACGTAACGTGTAAAGGTTTGTATGAACAAAACAAGATTCAACAACTGAGACATAAACTGAATAAGTTCCAAATACATGTGACTAACAGAAATGGAATAATGTGTCCCTGAACAAAGGGGGGGTCAACATCAAAAGCAACAGTCAGTATCTGGTGTGGCCACCAGCTGCATTAAGTGCTACAGTGCATCTCCTCCTCATGGACTGCACCCGATTTGCCAGATCTATCTGGGAGATGTTACCCCATTCTTCCACCAAGGCACCTGCAAGTTCCCAGACATTTCTGGGAGGAATGGTCCTAGCCCTCACCCTCCGATCCAACAGGTCCCAGACATGCTCAATGGGATTGAGATCCGGGCTCTTCGCTGGCCATGGCATACCATTGACATTCCTGTCTTGCAGGAAATCATGCACAGAATGAGCAGTATGGCTGGTGGTATTGTCATGCTGGAGGGTCATGTCACATGAAGGACGAGGATGTCTTCCCTGTAACGCACAGCATTGAGATTGTTGCAATGACACTGTGAAACACTGCCCAGACCATGACAGACATCCACCTCCAAATCGATCCCGCTCCAGAGTACAGTGTAACGCTACTCCTTCTACGATAAACGCGAATCCGACCATCACCCCTGGTGAGACAAAACCGCTACTCGTCAGTGAAGAGCACTTTTTGCCAGTCCTGCCACTGCAAGGACGATCAGCTGTCCGTCCTCTCTCCCTGTAGCACTGTCTTAGGCATCTCACAGCACGGACATTGCAATTTATTGCCCTGGCCACATCTACAGTCCTCATGTCTCCATGCAGCATGCCTAAGGCACGTTCACGCAGCTGAGCAGGGACCCTGGGTATCTTTGTTGTGGTGTTTTTCAGAGTCAGTAGAAAGGCCTCTTTAGTGTCCTAAGTTTTCATAACTGTGACCTTAATTGCCTAATACCTGTAAGCTGTTAGTTTCTTAATGACCGTTCCACAGGTGCATGCTCATTGATTGTTTATGGTTCATTGAACAAGCATGGGAAACAGTGTTAAAACCCTTTACAATGAAGATCTGTGAAGCTATTTGGATTTTTTACGAATTATCTTTGACAGACAGGGTCCTGAAAAAGTGAAAAAATGCCTCACTCTACCCATGACAAAAAGTCTTGAAAGTTTTTCAGTCCGTCAGACCCACAGTTGAACCCTCAAGGTCTGCATTCTGCACACACAGTGCCGAGTGAGAATGTGTTTTTTTTTATTTCACACTGTCATTCTGACTTGGAAGAAAGTGACATCAAAGGCAACAAAGAGAACGTTTCATTCCTTTTGTGCCTGTTTATTCCTCTGTCGAGCATCTGCGTGCCTTTTGATGTGCATCACCCTGGAGTTGACAATAACCGTGACTAAATCAACAGTCTCTGACAGCCACGGCACTGTAATGTCATTTATAATAATAGAGCCATTATTGCCCTAATGCGTATCATATTTTATGACTATATAGTAAAAAACATGACACCTGTGAACTGCCATTACCTCAGCCTAACCAAGTGGGCATTCTTTAGTAATGGTTTAGAACTGACTTTGACTTTTACAGACAATGCTGATTGAAAATAAATGATTGGCTCGATTAGTGGACTGTACTTAAATATAATTAATCACGACAAAGGACAGGAAACCTCCATCTTAATGAACAAGGCGATGTCGGAGATGAAATTATACTGCCCCGGTGTTTCACACAATCGCATCGAGCCTGTTTATCATTTGGAGCCCCCAATCTGTCCCTGACGTCATTTCATTTTATTAGTTAATGAGTCCCCGTTTCCAAAGTAGTCACAAGAAGATGACAAGTAAATAAAGAACAACTGAAATAAATGGGACGTGTCCGCCTGTCACGGAGGGACTCGAGAATGGCAATGGTGACTAATGTTGTTAATTTACTGTGAAAACAGATGTACCATTGACAAGTTTGGAACCCGGCTGCGAAAGCTAATCGTTTGGTTGTGTGTTGATGAAATATGCAATCTCACGACAGATGATGACAAATTACACCGCCTGCAGATGGATAATGGTGACTTCTATCATTTAATCCCCTAGGCTGACTGTCTAATAATGCAGTCAGATTGATCTACTCTCTCCCATTGATCCAGTGCCTCTGTGATGATGACATCTTTGTTGGGCGTCTATCTATGTATCTATCTATCTAATCAGATACTGGTCCTGACAGACATATTAATACACTGACAACAGAGAGGATTTCTATAATATTCTAAAGATTGGATGCAATGGTGGGGTCCAATACATGTAATAAGGGTAGTGAGAGATGTTTTTAGGTGATTTGAAGCTATAATGGTGTGTCACGACTTCCACCGAAGTTGGCTCCCCGGCCTGTTCGGGCGGTGCTCGGCAGTCGTCGTCACCGGCCTACTAGCCGCCACCGATCCCTTTTTCGTTTGTCTGTTTTTTTTTGTCTTATTAGTTTCACCTGTGTCCTGTTGTATGTGCTTAATGAGCTTCCTTATTTAAAGTACGTGTACCCGCCCTTGTTTTGTGCGGGATTGTCATTGTGTTACGTGTGTACGTTTAGGTAGAGGTGTATTATTTTCTGGACTTGGCACCCTGTGTTTTGGGTAGTCACATTTACTGTCTGCGCCCTATGTTGTTGAGCTTGTCTATTTTTGTCCCATATTAAAAGAGCACTTTTTCCCAGTGGAACTCTCTGCGCCTGATTCCTTCCTCACCCACCTAGTCCCACGTGACAGAATCCCGCAACAGGCTATCTCTCCGCCTGTCCAGCGCTGCCAGAGCCTTCCTCCTGCCCAGTGCTGCCAGAGTCTCCCGTCTGTCCTGAGCTGCCAGAGTCTCCCGCCTGTCCTGAGCTGCCAGAGTCTCCCGCCTGTCCTGAGCTGCCAGAGTCTCCCCTCTGGCCTGAGCTGCCAGAGTCTCCCCTCTGGCCTGAGCTGCCAGAGTCTCCCCTCTGGCCTGAGCTGCCAGAGTCTCCCCTCTGGCCTGAGCTGCCAGAGTCTCCCCTCTGGCCTGAGCTGCCAGAGTCTCCCCTCTGGCCTGAGCTGCCAGAGCCGCCCGTCAGCCAGGAGCTGCTGGAATCGCCCTTAACTCCGGAGCTGCCGGAGTCTCCCGCGCGTCCAGTGCTGCCGGAATCTCCCATCCGTCCGGTGCTGCCGGAATCTCCCGTCCATTCGGGACCCGTGGCTTGGGTCCCCAGTCCGAGGTTTGGCGGCGAGGGTCGCCTCGTTAAAGAGGCCACGGAGGCGGGTAAAGAGGTGGAGAAGGACTATGGTGGAGTGGGGTCTATATACCGCGCCAGAGCCGCCACCGCGGACAGACACCCACCCAGACCCTCCACCATAGGTTTAGGTTTTGCGGCCGGAGTCCGCACCTTTGGGGGGGATACTGTCACGTTCTGACCTTAGTTCCTTTATTATGTCTTTGTTTTAGTATGGTCAGGGCGTGAGTTGGGTGGGTTGTCTATGTTCCCTTTTCTATGTTTTGGGATTTCTGTGTTTGGCCTGGTATGGTTCTCAATCAGAGGCAGCTGTTTATCTTTGTCCCTGATTGAGAACCTTATTTAGGCAGCCTGGTTTACTTTTGAGACGAGGGTGATTGTTTTCTGTTTTGTGTCTACACCAGACAGGACTGTTTCGTTTGTTTCACTTTGTTATTTTGTATTTTTGTAGTGTTCAGTTTGTCTTATTAAAATGGACACTTACCACGCTGCAAATTGGTCCGATCTCTCTTACTCCTCATCATGGTGACTGTGAACTTGAAAGGATGGTATATGCACAATTACAGCTGTTAATTTATTTTGTATTTCTTTATCTTCTCTCATTTGCACTCATTATTCCTGAACTCTATTTGTCGTTCACAGAAGTGTAGTCACAGAGGTTAATCAAAGGGAACTGCACCATTTTTATCGTTTTGAGAATTCTAACGAGTTCTCTTAATTAAGGCCATTGAAGAGAGTGCACAGTGCTGAACAGGACTGTTTTAAACAGGTTTCGGAGTTTCATGTAATAGGGTCAATCTGGAACAGCGCTGATAGACCACATAATTAACTCCTCCTGTGTAGGAACTGTGAAAGGAATGTTACCTCTTACACTTGTGGGAGTTGACCAATATGGATAGGGCTAAATTGAAAAATATGGAAAGCATATGCTAAACCATAGTATCAATTAAAAGAAAGCTGTTTGGATTTTATGGTTTGGATATTATGGATATTATGGTGAAGTTATTATCCTAAAGGTACAACAATTCACCACACAACAGTTCACCTGACACAAGACTGAAACCAAACATTACACTGTTGATGTTATGTGCATTTTAAATTGACTGTACTTTTCACAGCATTTTCTGATAACTAAATCTGAAAATCCTCTGGATAATTCAGTAACATGATAAGAATATTCTTGAAATATTTGGTGTAGGTGCAACAAAAGACAAAAAAATGACAAGGCTATGAATGAGAGGTCTAACTGGTGTCTCCAAGAGGCCACACACCTCTCCAAAGTGTGCAAAGTAATTTAGATAATTTCAATGTGCTTTCATGACTCAAAGAAAAATCTTCAACTATAAGGTTTTTTTTAGCTCTCAGTTGAGGAACTAGGAGCAACAACACTTGTAGTTGTTTTGTTTGGAACACAGCCCTGCATCCCCACCTTTACACAATTACTTTTGTCGTTCATGAAATCAAAAAAAGGTCCATCAAAATTTGGTTCAGGTGAGCGTATTCTATATCGCCAACATTTCTAGCTAAATGATCAAATATAATCTTACAGTGTTCAGCTTTTCACAAGGCCTACACCAGCCAAACCGGGATAGGCCGTCACTTGCTGTGGAAGTCGAAGAAGGAATTCTCTGGCAACAGGGGTCTCCATGGAGATGTTGAGCCCGGAACTGACACAGACCAGAAACAGCTTTTCCGCAAAGGATCCAGAGGTTCCGGGGCGTTCATCCTTGGTGGCTACCCAATCAAGATCGGATTCAGAGATAGCTGTGTCTTCATCCTCGGGCTCTCCCTCTCCGGTGGCTTCTACCTCGGGTTTAGATCCTCAGAGCTTCCAGCCTCACCAGACCGTGAGGCTACCCGAGAGACCGGCCCATTCAACATCACCAGCAGTCATCATAGGCAGCTCTATGGTGAGAAACATCTCGGCCCCCAAGGCAAAAACCCTGTGCTACCCAGGAGCATGAGTACAGGACATAACAAGGATGCTTCCAACTGTTCTACAACAGATGCCAGGAGCTGACACTGTCGTAGTCCATGTGGGGTCAAACGACATCAGGAGGGCTAGCTCAGCACATCTGAAAATTGATTTTAAAGAACTGATTTAAAAGACTAGCCAATAATTTCAGGTCCAGTACCATCGTTGGGTGTGAAAGATTCAGCAGACTGCTGGCATTACACATCTGGCTAAAAGACTACTGTAGCTTTGCTGGAGTCACTTTTATGAATAACTTTGACACCTTCTGGAAACAGAAGATACTTTACAGGAATGACAGAGTCCATCCAAATCATCTTGGCTCCTGGACTCTGTCCACACATTTCAAGGCTGCGTTGAAACAATGACTGGTAAATGATTCAAGACCAGCTCAGTTAATCGCTGCCATTGTGACAATGAGTTGTCATAATGCTGCATCAAATGTACATCATCTTAGGGGCATCAGCAAACACAATGTAAGTCATTTAATTTATGTACCCCTAATTGCACCGGATACATCTGTTTATCCTACAGCTATTGTAAGCAGTAATCATGAGCCTATAAACCAGAGTTACACTATTAGCACTGAGGCGGTGTGCAATAGTAGGAAGACCACTTTATGCAGCTCACCCTGCACTATCAGCTCCAATGTAAATAACATGAGTAAGTCGACCTCTGATAAGCTTTCCTTAGCATTTAAAACAATCAAGCAGCCCAGAAAAGTGCTACAAATATCCCATATTAACATATGTAGCCTAGGAAACAAGGTCCATTAAGTCAACAACTTGCTTGTAACAGATGACATTCATACTCTGACTATCTCTGAAACTCACTTAGATAATACATTTGATAAAGTGGTAGCAATAGATGGTTACAACATCTTCCGAAAAGACAGAAATGTCAACGGAGGCGATGTTGCGGTCTATATTCAGAACCACATTCCTGTAAAGCTTAGAGACGATCTAATGATAAATACTGTTGAAGTAACATAGCTATAGGTTCATCTGCCTCACCTAAAGCCCATTGAAGTAAAATGGCTATAGGTTAATCTGCCTCACCTAAAGCCCATTCTTCTGGGAAGCTGCTATAGAACACCAAGTGCTAGCAGTCAGTATCTGGATAATATGTGTGAAATACTACATAATATCCGTGATATTAACAGATAAGTATATTTTCTGGGTGATTTTAATATTGACTGGCTATCATCAAGCTGCTACTCAGGAAAAAACTTCAAACTGTAACCAGGGCCTGCAATCTGGATCAGGATTTTTAATATTTTTATTTTTTCTTACCTTTATTTAACCAGGTAGGCTAGTTGAGAACAAGTTCTCATTACAACTGCGACCTGGCCAAGATAAAGCAAAGCAGTGTGACACAGACGACAACACAGAGTTACACATGGAATAAACAATAAACAAGCCAATAACACAATAAACAAATCAATGACACAGTAGAAAAAAGTAGGTCTATATACAGTGTGTGCAAAATGCATGAGGAGGTAGGCAATAAATAGGCCATGGGAGCGAATAATTACAATTTAGCAGATTAACACTGGGGTGATAAATGAGCAGATGATGATGTGCAAGTAGAGATATTAGTGTGCAAAAGAGCAGAAAAGTAAATAAAAACAGTATGGGGATGAGGTAGGTAGATTGGGTGGGCTATTTACAGATGGACTATGAATAGCTGCAGCGATCGGTTAGCTGCTCAGATAGCTGATGTTTAAAATTGGAGAGGGAAATAAAAGTCTCCAAATTCAGTGATTTTTGCAATCCGTTCCAGTCACTGGCAGCAGAGAACTGGAAGGAAAGGCAGCCAAATGAGGTGTTGGCTTTGGGGATGATCAGTGCTGCTGGAATGTGTGCTACGGGTGGGTGTTGTTATCGTGACCAGTGAACTGAGATAAGGCTGAGCTTTACCTAGCATAGACTTCTATATGACCTGGAGCCAGTGGGTCTGGCGATGAATATGTAGTGAGGGCCAGCCAACTAGAGCATACAGGTCGCAGTGGTGGGTGGTATAGGGTGATGGCACTGTGATAGACTGCATACAGTTTGCTGAGTAAAGTATTGTAAGCTATTTTGTGGATGACATCACCAAAGTAGAGGATCGGTAGAATAGTCAGTTTTACTAGGGTAAGTTTAGCGGCGTGAGTGAAGGAGGCTTTGTTTGCGAAATTGACAGCCGATTCTAGATTTTGGATTGGAGATGTTTAATATGAGTCTGGAAGGAGAGTTTACAGTCTAACCAGACACCTAGGTATTTATAGTTGTCCACATATTTTAGATCGGAACCGTCCAGGGTGGTGATGCTAGTCGGGCGGGCGGGTGCGGGCAGCGAACGGTTGAAAAGCATGCATTTGGTTTTACTAGCTTTTAAAAGCAGTTGGAGGCCACGGAAGGAGTGTTGTATGGCATTGAAGCTTGTTTGGAGGTTAGTTAGCACAGTGTCCAAGGAAGGGCCAGAAGTATACAGAATGGTGTCTGCGTAGGTGGATCAGGGAATCGCCGGCAGCAAGAGGGACAACATTGATATATACTGAGAAAAGAGTCGGCCCAAGAATTGAACCGTGTGGTACCCCCATAGACTGCCAGAGGTCCGGACCACATGCCCTCCGATTTGACACACTGAACTCTGTCTGCAAAGCAGTTGGTGAACTAGGATAGGCAGTCATTAGATAAACCAAGGCTATTGAGTCTAATGATAAGAATACAGTGATTGACAGAGTCGAAAGCCTTGGCCGGGTTGATGAAGATGGCTGCACAGTACTGTCTTTTATCGATGGCGGTCAGGATATCGTTCAGTACCTTGAGCGTGGTTGAGGTGCACTCGTGACTGGCTCGGAAACCAGATTGCACAGCGGAGAAGGTATGGTGGGATTTCGAAATGGTCAGTGATCTGTTTATTAACTTGGACGACTATAGATAGGCAGGGCTGGATGGATATAGGTCTGTAACAGTTTGGGTCTAGAGTGTCACCCCCTTTGAAGAGGGGGATGACCGCGGCAGCTTTCCAATCTTTAGGGATCTCGGACGATGTGAAAGAGAGGTTGAACAGGCTGGTAATAGGGGTTGCAACAATGGCGGCGGATAGTTTTAGAAAGAGAGGGTCCAGATTGTCTAGACCAGCTGATTTGTATGGGTCCAGGTTTTGCAACTCTTTCAGAACATCTGCTATCTGGATTTGGGTGAAGGAGAAGCTGCAGGGGGGGCGGAGCTGTTGGCCGGGGTTGGAGTAGCCAGGAGGAAGGCATGGCCAGCCGTTGAGAAATGCTTATTGAAATGTTCGATTATCATGGATTTATCGGTGGTGACTGTGTTACCTAGCCTCAGTGCAGTGGGCAGCTAGGAGGAGGTGCTCTTGTTCTCCATGGACTTTAAAGTGTCCCAAAACTTTTGGGAGTTAGAACTACAGGATGCAAATTTCTGCTTGAAAAAGCTAGCCTTTGCTTTCCTGACTGACTGACTGCGTGTCTTGGTTCCTGACCTGGAAAGTATGACAGAACTTTGCATGCTTCCTCCCCCTTTGGCAGTTCTATCTTGGAAAATGTTGTAGTTGGGTATGGAAATCTCAGAATTTTTGGTGGCCTTCCTAATCCAGGATTCAGACACTGCAAGGACATCAGGGTTGGCGGAGTCTGCTAAAGCAGAGAGTAAAACAAACTTAGGGAGGAGACTTCTGATATTAACATGCATGGAACCAAGGCTTTTTCGATTACAGAGGTCAACAAATGACGATGCCTGGGGACACTCAGGATCTGGGTTAACTGGGTTCACCCATCCCGTTACCGGGATCATTTTTGTCAACATCCGCTGAATTGCAGAGCACCAAATTCAAATTAAATATTAAAATACTAAAAATATTTAATTTTCATGAAATCACAAGTGCAATATAGCAAAACACAGCTTAGTTTGTTGTTAATCCACCTGGCGCGTCAGATTCAAAAAAGCTTTTCGGCGAAAGCATACCAAGCGTTTATTTAAGGACATCTCTCTCAGTAGACAAAACATTACAAACAGCTAGCAGCCAAGTAGATTGGTCACGAAAGTCAGAAAAGCAACTAAATTAATTGCTTACCTTTGATGATCTTCGAATGTTTGCACACACGAGACTCCTAGTTACACAATAAATGTTCCTTTTATTCCATAAAGATTATTTTTATATCCAAAATACCTCCATTTGTTTGTCACGTTATGTTCAGAAATCCACATGCTCGAGTGGTCAAGACCGGGCAGACAAAAATTCCAAATAGTATCCGTAAAGTTCGTAGAAACATGTCAAAGGTTTTTTATTTTCAATCCTCAGGTTGTTTTTACAATATATAATCGATAATACTTCAACTGGGACTGCAGCTTCTTCAATGAGAGAGAGAGAGAGAGAGAGAGAGAGAGAGAGAGAGAGAGAGAGAGAGAGAGAGAGAGAGAGAGAGAGAGAGAGAGAGAGAGAGAGAGAGAGAGAGAGAGAGAGAGAGAGAGAGAGAGAGAGAGAGAGAGAGAGAGAGAGAGAGAGAGAGAGAGAGAGAGAGAGAGAGAGAGAGAGAGAGAGAGAGAGAGAGAGAGAGAGAGAGAGAGAGCTCCAAGCTGTTGCGCATGCAGAACGCTGCTGGCACCCAGCCATCCAATGACGCAAAGTGATCTTTCTTGCTCATTTTTTTTAAATAAAAGCCTGAAACTATGTCTAAAGACTATTCACACTATGGGGAAGCCATAAGAAAGGGAATCTGGTTGATATCCCTTTAAATGGAGCGAATGCAGGCTATGGAACAGAGAGCTGTCAGGAATAACAGCACTTCCGGGTTGGATTTTCCTCAGGTTTTCGCCTGCAATATCAGTTCTGTTATACTCACAGACAATATTTTGACAGTTTTGGAAACTTTAGAGTGTTTTCCATCCTAATTTGTCAATTATAAACATATTTTAGATTCTGGGCCTGAGAAATAGGTAGCTTCATTTGGGTACGTTTTTCATCCAAACATCAAAATACAGCCCCCTACACTCAACAGGTTAACCTCTATATCACCCGAGGAACAGAGGAGGAGTAGGATGAGGGTACAGCTAAAGGATATGAAAACAGGTCGCCTGGAGTGTTGACGACAAAGAATAAAAGGAGCAGATTTCTGGGAATGGTAGAAAAGATTCAGGGCATAATGTGCAGACATGGGTATGGTGGGGTGCGGGTACTGCGGATGTATGCCCAGGCACTGAGTGATGATAAGTGAGGTTGTATCTCTGGACATGCTGGTTATAATGGGTGAGACCAACTCATGTGTGGGAGGTGGGACAAAGGAGGTATCAGAGGTATGATGAGTGGAACTAGGGCTCCATTGTAAACCAAAACAATGATAACTAACCTTAACAACAGTATACAAGGCATATTGACATTTGAGAGACATACAGCGAGGTATAAAGTAATCACAGGTGTTGAAATGGGAGAGCTAGCTAAGACAACAACAGCTAATCAGCTAAAACAACAACAGGTAAAATGGTGATGAATGGGCAGAGAGGGTTGGTTAACTACACCAGAGCCTGAGTTCGCGGCTGGGTCCGTGAGATAAACAAAAAATAAACAGAATGGAGTACCGTGGTTAATGGACAGTCCAGCTATGTATCAGCTAGGCATCAGCTATGTAGCTAGCACGCGGGCGACACGGCATTTAGAGTCAGTAGCCGTGGCTAAAAGAATCTTCTGCTCCGACGGAGGCCGGTTGAAGGCGCAGCGGATGGAGTATTCGTCGGCAGACCAGTCATGGTGGTGCGGCGGGGCGCCGTGTCGACAAAGGATCCAAGCCAGATGGCAAAAGAGGTATTGTAGCTGTAGTAATTTAGTTTTCTAGCCGGGAGATGCGCCTGGGTCATGACTAACTGGTGCTAGCTTCGGGGCAGGGGCGTTAGCCACTATAGCCCCTCGGTAGCAGCGGTGATCCGGTGGCAAGGTCCAGTGCTTACAGCAAGGATCCGGTGGAGTAGTGGGTTCTAGCCGTGTTTGGGTGACTAACTGAGAAGGCCAGGAGGTGGGCTTCAGGGATAGCTTCGATACTGGGTAACTCGGTGGGTGCTAGCTAGCTGTGAAGATCAGGAGTAATGGTCCAGGGATTACGGCAGGAAGTGACACACTGCCCCAGACCATGACAGACCCTCCACCTCCAAATCAATCCAGCTCCAGAGTACAGGCCTCGGTGTAACATTCATTTAGTCGACGATAAACGCAAATCTCACGATCACCCCTGGTGAGACAAAACTGTGACTTGTCAGTGAAGAGCACTTTTTGATCAGCTGTCTGTCCTGTCTCCCTGTAGCGCTGTCTTATGTGTCTCACAGTACGGACATTGCAATTTATTGCCCTGGCCACATCTGCGGTCCTCATGCCTCCATGCAGCATGCCTAAGGCACGTTCACGCAGATGAGAAGGGACCCTGGGCATCTTTCTTTTGGTGTTTTTTAGAGTCAGTAGAAAGTCCTCTTTAGTGTCCTAAGATTTCATAACTGTGACCTTAATTGCTTACCGTCTAAAAGCTATGAGTGTCTTAATGACCGTTCCACAGGTGCATGTTCATTGATTGTTTATGTTTCATTGAACAAGCATGGGAAACAGTGTTTAAACCCTTTACAATGATCTGTGAAGTTATTTGATGATCTATTTGGATTTTTACAAATTATCTTTGAAAGACAGGGTCCTGAAAAAGGGACATTTCTTTTTTTGCTGGGTTTTGGTAGGGGTAAAGTGACTACGCATAGATGATAAACAACAAGTATCAGCAGTGTAAAAACCAAAGGGGGGGTCAATGTACATTGTCCGGGTGGCCATGTGATTAATTGTTCAGCAGTCTTGTATCTTGGGGGTAGAAGCTGTCAAGGAGAATTTTGGACCTTGACTTGGCGCTCCAGTACCGCTTGCCATCCGGTAGCAGAGAGAACAGTTTATGACTGGGTTACTGGAGTCGTTGACAGGTTTTTGGGCCTTCCTCTGAACCCGCCTGGTAGATAGGTCCTGGATGGCAGGAAGCTTGGCCCCAGTGATGTATTGGACAATATGCACTACCCTCTGAAGCACCTTATGGCCAGATACCGAGCATTTGCCATACCAGGTGGTGATGCAACTGGTCAGGATGCTCTCGATGGTGCAGTAGTAAAACTTTGAGGATCTGGGGACCCATGCCAAATCGTCTCAGTCTCCTGAGGGGGAAAATGTGTTGTGCACTCTTCATGTCTGTCTTGGTGTGTTTGGACCATGATAGTTTGTTGGTGATGTGGACACCAAGAAACTTGACCCGCTCCACTTCAGCCCTGTCGATGTAAATGGTGGCCTGTACGGGCCGGCCCTCCTTTTCCTGTAGTCCACAGTCATCTCCTTTGTCTTGTTCACATTGAGGGAGAGGTTGTTGGCCTGGCGCAAAAGTGCCAGGTCTCTGACCTCCTCCCTATAGGCTGTCTCAACGTTGTCAGGGATCAGGCCTACCACTGTTGTGTCATCAGGAAACGTAATGATAGTGTTGGAGTCATGCGGGGCCACGCAATCGTGGGTGAACCAAGAGTACAGGAGGGGACTAAGCAAGCACTCCTGAGGGGGACCGGTTTTGAGGATCATCGTGGTAGATGTGGTGTTGCCTACCTTTACCACCTTGGGGTGTCCATTCAGGAAGTCCAGAATCCAGTTTGGAGGTGTTTAGTCCCTGTGTTTAGTACCGTCAGTATGCAAATTGAAGTGGGTCTAGGGTTTCCGGTATGATGGTGTTGACGTGAGCAATGACCAGACTTTCCAAGTACTTCATGGCTACCAACGTGCTACGGGGAGGTAGTCATTTAGGCAGGTCACCTTCACATTCTTGGTCACAGGGACTATGGTCATCAACTTGAAACGTGGGTATTACAGAATCTGCCAGGGGGAGATTGAAAATGTCAGTGAAGACACTTGCCAGTTGGTCAGCGCATGCTCTGAGTGTGAATGTTGACCTGTTTAATTAAAACCTCTTAAGCCTACCCCCTCCTTTTTCGAACATTCTGTTAAAAATCGCGCAACTTTTCAGCGTCCTGCTACTCATGCCAGGAATATAGTATATGCATATGATTAGTATGTGTGGATAGAAAACACTCTGAAGTTTCTAAAACTGGTTAAATCACGGCTGTGACTATAACAGATCGTGTGTTTCATCGAAAAGCGCAAGAAAAACTGCTCACTGAAAGCTAAAAATAATATCCATGCGTCACTTTCATGGATTGTTAAAAGGGCACAAAATTAATTATGGACCTGCATGCAATTCCTACAGATTCCACACGATGTCGCCATTGTCGTCATTATCCGGGGAGTTATTTGTTGGTAAAACCAACTAACTGGATTCCATTTCTTCCGGTCTCCGCCAGGATGTTTTGAAGTGCACATTTTCGGCCATTGATTTGAAGACGAGGAGCTTTTGAATACACATAGCCCCGTGATCATTTTGATAGATTATAAACGTTTACTAATACCTAAAGTTGGATTACAAAAGTATTTCGAAGTGTTTTGTGAAAGTTTATCGTCGACTTTTTTAATTTTAAAAAATGACGCTGCGTTTTAAAACAATGTTTTTTTCTGAATTACACAGCTTCCATAGATGGCTATTTTGGGTATATATGGACCGATTTAATCGAAAAAAAAACCCAATAGTGATGTTTATGGGGCATATAGGAGTGCCAAGAAAGAAGCTCGTCAAAGGTAATGAATGTTTTATATTTTATTTCTGCGTTTTGTGTAGCGCCGGCTACGCTAAATCTGTTTACGTCGCCTTCAGGCATTTTGGGGTGTTGCATGCTATCAGATAATAGCTTCTCATGCTTTCGCCGAAAAGCATTTTAAAAATCTGACTTGTTGGCTAGATTCACAACGAGTGTAGCTTTAATTCTATACCCTGCATGTGTATTTTGATGAACGTTTGAGTTTTAACGAGTACATTTAGCATTTAGCGTAGCGCATTTGCATTTCCAGGTGCCTAGTTGAGACATCTGCGTCTCAAGTAGGATCAAGAATTAAAGGTCTTACATCGGCTACGGAGAGCATGATCTCACAGTTGTCCGGAACAGCTGGTGCTCTCATTCATGCTTCAATGTTGCTAGCCTCGAAGCGAGCATAAAAGGCATCTGGTAGACTCGTGTCACTGGGCAGCTCGCAGCTGAGTTTCCCTTTGTAGTCCGTAATAGTTTTTAGTGTAGTAGGATTCCAGTGTAGTAGGATTAAGCCTTAGTCCTGTATTGACACTTTGCCTGTTTGATGGTTTGTCTGTGAGAATATCGGGATTTCTTATAAGTGTCCGGATTATTGTCACACTTCTAGAAAGTGGCAGCTCTAGTCTTTAGCTCGGTGCGGTGCGTATGTTGCCTGTAATCCATGGCTTCTGGTAAGAATATGTACGTACAGTCACTGTGGGGACAACGTTCTCAATGCACTTATTGATGAAGCCAGTGACTGAGGTGGTTTTCTTCTCAATGCCATTGAGGAACATTTTCCAGTCTGTGCTAGCAAAGCAGTCCTATATCGTAGCATCCGCATCATCAGACCACGTACCTATTGTGTGAATCACTGGTACTTCCTGCTTTAGTTTATGATTGTAGGCAGGAATCAGGAGGATAGAGCTATGGTCAAATTTGCCAAATGGAGGGCAGGGTATAGCTTTGTATACGTCTCTGTGCGTGGAGTAAATGTGGTCTAGAATTATTTTTCCTCGGGTTGCACATGTGACGTGCTGGTAGGAAATAGGTAAAATGTATTTAAGTTTGCCTGCATTAAAGTCCCTTCTGGATGAACAGTTTCTTGTTTGCTTATTTCTTTATATAGCTTTTTGAGTGCGGTCTCAGTGACATCAGTTTGTGGTGGTATATAGACATTATGAATAATATAGATGAGAACTCTCTTGGTAGGTAGTGTTATCTACAGCTTATCATGAGGTACTCTACCTCAGGTGAGCAATACCTCGAGACTTCTTTAAACATTAGACATTGTGCACCAGCAGATATTGACACATAGACACACACCCCCACCCATCATCTTTCCAGACATAGCTACTCTGTCCTGGCGATACACAGAAAAACCAGCCAGCTCTATATTATCAGTGTCGTTGTTCAGCCACGACTCAGTGAAACATAAGATATAACAGGTTTTAATGTCCCGTTGGAAGGATAGTCCCGACCGTAGATCATCAAGTTTGTTTTCCAGTGATTGCAGATTGGCCAATAGAACCAATGGTAATGGTGATTTACTCAGCTCGCCTATAAATCCTAACAAGGCCTCCCAACCTTCTCCCTCGGTATCTCTCCCTTTTCTGCATTTAGTTTTTGATGGTAGACCACTCTGGTATGCCTACATTATGATCAAATAGACACAGTAGCCTTCTTGGCCACTGTTAAAACTGTAACTTAAAGCGGGTACAGCCTCAGTGTTCACTGTGTATGTGTGCTGGAAGTTACAGAATTTTCACAACTTTCAAGTTTGTGCTCAGCAGAAGTTGCTAAATTTCTTTGAGGGAACATTGGTCATGATGCGTGGTCCACGGCAGGGAACAACATTTAAATGCCTGGTCAGTGCCAAAATGTCATCACAATACAACAAACAGGCTCATTCTGTTCAGGACAACGCAGTATATAACGGCACGTCATCTTGTAATTGTACGTCAAACGTAAAGATCATAAAAGTTGACACTGTATATTACATTAGTTTTCTGTTATGGAAATGTGAAGTGCACATTTCGACTTATGTGCGTTTGACTTGCTTGCATGACATCAAAGAGGTACTTACTTTAATCTCAACACTACATCTTTCAAAATAAATAGAGTGCTCGTAATTTACAGCAATTCCACATTTTGTTACGTTACAACTTTTTTCTAAAATGGATTAAATAAAATGTGTTTCTCGTCAACCTAAACACAATAACCGATAATTACAATGCAAAAACAGTTTGTTTTTTTTGCAAATGTATTCAAAATCAAAAACAGATACGTAATATACATAACTGTTTAGACCCTTTGCTATGAGACTCGAAATTGAGCTCAGGTGCATCATGTTTCCATTGATCATCATTGAGATGTTTCTACAACTTGATAGGAGTCCACCTATGGTAAATTCAATTGATTGGACATGATTTGGAAGGGCACACACCTGTCTATATGAGGTCCCAGAGTTGACAGTGCATGTCAGAGCAAAATACAAGACCTGAAGTTGAAGGAATTGTCTGTAGATGGCATGGTTCCACCTGTCACCAGAGGGCTGCAGATACCGTCCTAGAGACACTCAGCTTTGTCCAACTTACTCATTATGATTTCCCTGTTAAAAGAGATGTTTTCTGTTGTCCTTTGCAGAAGTTTGAATTGTGTGGTCGGTTCCTGAATGAGTTCTCGAGACTTAGTGTTTGTTGATTTTTCAAGTGTACTGTAAGGATCTGCAGAGAAGAATGGGAGAAACTCCCCAAATTCAGGTGTGTATCAAGCTTATAGTGTCATACCCAAGAAGGCTCGAGGCTGTAATTGCTGCCAAAGGTGCTTCAACAAAGTACTGAGTAAAGGGTCTGAATACTTAAGTTAATGTTATATTTCAGTTTCTACATTTTTATAAATGTGCTAAAATTTCTAGAAACCTGTTTTTGCTTAGTCAATATGGGTATTGTGTGTAGATTATTTCATCCATTTTAGAATAAGGTTGTAACGTAACAAAATGTGGACAATGTCAAGGGGTCTGAATACTTTCCAAATGCACTTTGTAGCATATTAATGTATAGCCACTGCGTTCCAATGTAGGTGCTTATCAGTTTCCAAATCTGCCATTTTCAACCCGTATATTGTTACGAATGTAAAGGTTATTTATTTACTAGAAAGCTAAAATGATGATAAAAGATACACAAGGCCTCCCGGATGGCGCAGTGGTTAAGGGCGCTGTACTGTAGCGCCAGCTGTGCCATCAGAGTCCTGGGTTCGCGCCCAGGCTCTGTCGTAACCGGCCGCGACCGGGAGGTCCGTGGGGCGATGCACAATTGGCCTAGCGTCGCCCGGGTTAGGGAGGGCTTGGTCGGTAGGGTTGTCCTTGTCTCATCGCGCACCAGCGACTCCTGTGGCGGGCTGGGCGCAGTATATGCTAGCCAAGTATATGCTAGCGCAGTGTATGCTAGCCAAGGTGGCCAGATGCACGGTGTTTCCTCCGGCGCATTGGTGCGGCTGGCTTCCGGGTTGGATGTGCGCTGTGTTAAAGAAGCAGCGGCTTGGTTGGTTGTGTATCGGAGGACGCATGACTTTCAACCTTCGTCTCTCCCGAGCCCGTACGGGAGTTGTAGCGATGAGACAAGATAGTAGCTACTACAACAATTGGATACTACGAAATTGGGGAGAAAAAGGGGTAAAATTCAAAAAAAAATAAATAAATAAAAAAAGACATAGACAAAACACATTATAGGCTATTGATTAGAACTTAGTATAACGGGCCAACACACTATGGACAATGTTACCCAAATTGGGGATTTCAAAGAGGGAGAGAAATAGAAAGTACACGAGAGAAATATACATTGGGTGAATTTGTCAGCTATGCTATTCTAACCCTAGCCTTGCCCCAAACTGACGCTCTTATGGGTCAGAATATAATGATGTAATTACGTGGGGAAGGTCTCCGAGGATTTTCTGCGTGGACCGCTCAGGGGACCGTTCAGGCTGCTCGATGACGCACTTCTCCGCCGCACCTTTCTGGTCGTCCTCATGATGTAAGTGTCCTTTTGACTTAGGAGTCTGTTCCCTCACCCTTGCTCTGGAAGGGACAGAGGACAGACAGCTCTGTATCACAGTGCTCACAACATAGAAATGAAACTGTTTAGATACCACGATTCGCTGGGATTGGATGCTAGGTGGTCCGGCTTGAATTTACCCACTTAGACACAGCTACTCATCCGTAGCTTGGGTAGAAAAAGATTTCTTTGTCTTCAAACTTGTGTTGCGTTCTGGGTTCGTTGACTTTTTAGACCTCGGCTGCAGCTGGGGTCAATTAGTCTCATCTGTAAATTCTTTACTCACAGGTTTTATACCCTCGTGTCAAAAGTGGGCGTAACCACCTTTAGGGCAATTCTCTGGGCGTACCAAGTTATGAGGTAGGTCTAGATTTGACTCAAATCCATTTTTAGACAACTAACTTCACATTTCATCTTTACCAAAACATTCTCTTTAATTTGGACATTTTCCATACAACGTACAATGTATAAACATCAAACATATACTAGGTAAACTGTTGACGTTACAATGTTTTCGTAATAACATCACCTATTAAACTTACCTATTAAATAACAAAACAAAAATGACATACAGTACATTTTCATATTCCATCTATTGTCATGACCACGATTGTGGCTGACGGAAACCATTGTTCCAAAGTCCCTTTATTTCATGTTTAATGTTCTGAGGCTGATTCTCCATAGTAACAGGACAAAGGAATTTGTCTGTGGCCTGAGATTTACCAGGGGCATAATACCCCCACATCTTCAGATCTCTCCTCCTCTGTTGGGGTTGATAGATAATATGTAGGGTTGTCGTCTCCTGTAACCTGACCTGATCAGGACAGTCATGACATGTGATACAGTGAATTGTAAGTGAAATAATCTGTCTGTAAACAATTGTTGGAAAAATGACTTTTGTCATGCACAAAGCCGATGTCCTAACTGATTTGCCAAAACTATAGTTTGTTAACAAGAAATTTGTGGAGTGGTTGAAAAATAAGTTTTAATGACTTCAACCTAAGTGTATGTAAACCTCAGACTTCAACTGTACATACATACATACACTTCCGTTCAAAAGTTTGGTTTCACTTAGAAATGTCCTTGTTTTTGAAAGAAAAGCACATTTTTTGTCCATTAAAATAACATGAAATTGATCAGAAATACAGTGTAGACATTTATGTTGTAAATGACTATTGTAGCTGGAAACGACAGATGTTTTATGGATTAATGGAATATCTAAATAGGCGTACAGAGGCCCATTATCAGCAAAAATCACTCCTGTGTTCCAATGGCACGATGTGTTAGCTAATCCAAGTTTAGAATTTCAAAAAAACGAATTGATCATTAGAAAACCTTTTTGCAATTATGTTAGCACAGCTGAAAACTGTCGTTATGATTAAAGAAGCAATAAAACATGCCTTCTTTAGACTTGTTGAATATCTGGAGCATCAGTATTTGTGGGTTTGATTACAGGCTCAAAATGGCCAGAAACAAAGACTTTCTTCTGAAACTCGTCAGTCTTTTCTTGTTTTGAGAAATGAAGGCTATTCCATGTGATAAATTGCCAAGAAACTGAAAATCTGGTACAACGCTGTGTACTACTCCCTTCGCAGAACATAGCCAAACCGACTCTAACCAGAATAGAAGGAGGAGTGGGAGGCCCCCAGTGCACAACAGAGCAAGAGGACAAGTACAATAGAGTGTCTAGTTTGAGAAACATACACCTCACAAGTCCTCAACTGGCAGCTTCATTAAATAGTACCCGCAAAACACCAGTCTCAACGTCAATAGGTAAGAGACGACTCCAGGATGCTGGCATTTTTGGCAGAGTTGCAAAGAAAAAGCCACTAACATACATACATACTTTTTTTGATTATACAGTGCCTTGCGAAAGTATTCGGCCCCCTTGAACTTTGCGACCTTTTGCTACATTTCAGGCTTCAAACATAAAGATATAAAACTGTATTTTTTTGTGAAGAATCAACAACAAGTGGGACACAATCATGAAGTGGAACGACATTTATTGGATATTTCAAACTTTTTTAACAAATCAAAAAATGAAAAATTGGGCATGCAAAATTATTCAGCCCCTTTACTTTCAGTGCAGCAAACTCTCTCCAGAAGTTCAGTGAGGATCTCTGAATGATCCAATGTTGACCTAAATGACTAATGATGATAAATACAATCCACCTGTGTGTAATCAAGTCTCCGTATAAATGCACCTGCACTGTGATAGTCTCAGAGGTCCGTTAAAAGCGCAGAGAGCATCATGAAGAACAAGGAACACACCAGGCAGGTCCGAGATACTGTTGTGAAGAAGTTTAAAGCCAGATTTGGATACAAAAATATTTCCCAAGCTTTAAATATCCCAAGGAGCACTGTGCAAGCGATAATATTGAAATGGAAGGAGTATCAGACCACTGCAAATCTACCAAGACCTGGCCGTCCCTCTAAACTTTCAGCTCATACAAGGAGAAGACTGATCAGAGATGCAGCCAAGAGGCCCATGATCACTCTGGATGAACTGCAGAGATCTACAGCTGAGGTGGGAGACTCTGTCCATAGGACAACAATCAGTCGTATATTGCACAAATCTGGCCTTTATGGAAGAGTGGCAAGAAGAAAGCCATTTCTTAAAGATATCCATAAAAAGTGTTGTTTAAAGTTTGCCACAAGCCACCTGGGAGACACACCAAACATGTGGAAGAAGGTGCTCTGGTCAGATGAAACCAAAATTGAACTTTTTGGCAACAATGCAAAACGTTATGTTTGGCGTAAAAGCAACACAGCTGAACACACCATCCCCACTGTCAAACATGGTGGTGGCAGCATCATGGTTTGGGTATGCTTTTCTTCAGCAGGGACAGGGAAGATGGTTAAAATTGATGGGAAGATGGATGGAGCCAAATACAGGACCATTCTGGAAGAAAACCTGATGTAGTCTGCAAAAGACCTGAGACTGGGACGGAGATTTGTCTTCCAACAAGACAATGATCCAAAACATAAAGCAAAATCTACAATGGAATGGTTAAAAAATAAACATATCCAGGTGTTAGAATGGCCAAGTCAAAGTCCAGACCTGAATCCAATCGAGAATCTGTGGAAAGAACTGAAAACTGCTGTTCACAAATGCTCTCCATCCAACCTCACTGAGCTCGAGCTGTTTTGCAAGGAGGAATGGGAAAAACTGTCAGTCTCTCGATGTGCAAAACTGATAGAGACATACCCCAAGTGACTAACAGCTGTAATCGCAGCAAAAGGTGGCGCTACAAAGTATTAACTTAAGGGGGCTGAATAATTTTGCACGCCCAATTTTTCAGTTTTTGATTTGTTAAAAAAGTTTGAAATATCCAATAAATGTCGTTCCACTTCATGATTGTGTCCCACTTGTTGTTGATTCTTCACAAAAAAATACAGTTTTATATATTTATGTTTGAAGCCTGAAATGTGGCAAAAGGTCACAAAGTTCAAGGGGGCCGAATACTTTCGCAAGGCACTGTACCTTTATTATTCCCTGCAAACCCTACCACCCCTTCCCCAATTGGAGTAAACTAATAAACAATAACGCTTAGGCTTCTACTTTCAGATTGTACATACTATAAACATTTTACAGACACAATCTATTTTATAATAGTTATATTTTGTTTGTTTTTAGTTCTGGCCTTCCTCTATTTCTGATGTTCATCCAGTTTGATTTATATTTGTAACTGTGCTATTTCACTACATTTCTAAACCTGTATTCATTTTGCAGACCCTGTATGTTTTACATTTGTTCTCTTGTTTTTATTAGTCCCACCCTTCAGCTCCATTCAAACGCTCCCATCTATCTTTTAACACCATATTTTTTTCATTTTTCCATTTGCCATACATGTTTCAACTGTGCTGTGATGCTTCACAAAAGTACTGAACCTTTCTTTTCCCATAGCTTCAACAGATTGTAAATTAAAGAGAAACATTTTTGCTAAAATAATTATTATATTATTGATCGATTGACTATGACTTTTCAAATCACCCAGTATTACTATCTGCAGCGTTAGTTCTAGGTAAATTTTACAATTCTTCATCCATTCCTGGACCTATGACCAAAAATTAGCTACATACGGACAGTACCAAACTAAATTATGACTCTGCCTCCTCGCAGCAAAATCTGCAGAGCTGGTAGGATTATATCCCCAATATACTATATAACATTCTATTGGTTGCAAGAATCCTGTCCCAAACTCCCTTGAACTGTCATGGGTGGTAGAGCCCATGCTGGAATCTCTGACAAAGATTAATGACAAAGAAGGAGGTTAAAACAGAAGGAGATTAAAATGGCAGCCTCTGGTTCTAACCTCTCGCTCCCCCACTCCCCCATCTCTCCTCGACACAGTCTCCACCCCATGTGTCTTAGGGGAAATCTGCTGAGAGAGAGATCTTCAGAAAGCATTATAAGCACATTTACAACACCTTATGAGCTATGCATTATATTGCACAACATAAGCCTAATATCTGCAAATAAACATCTACATAGTGTGCTTAAAAACAGCTTTTTCATGGTAGACCATAGGTGTTCACACAGTATATTTAATATACTATGTCACCTTATTGCATTGTTACACTGTGTTGTATATGACTCCACAACTGTTGCATGAAAGCAGTCTTTATACAGATACAATATGTAAAATTTGACCTGATATCCTATATAAGCTCATTTTGCCAAGGCCAGTGTCACTACACAAGCAGCTCCTAATCAAAAGTAGAAAAGACAAATGCTATTGTCATGGTAATGCATTTATTCATTTGATCAGTGACAAGATGTCTCTAAAATGGTACATTGTGAGCGGGAGAGTTACACTTCGAAAGTAATCAGTGAAATTGCGGGGAAAGAGTGGTCTACAACATAGGCGACAAATACAATTGGACAAGCTCTACCATTAAATCAAGACTTTTGCTTTACTTTTGCTCCGTATACACCAAAATCATATTCCATGTTCAAATTTTGATTAATCTTTAGTTACATTTAGTTTATATTAATGTGTTTATGTGTGTGTAACAGAGGTGGTTCAGTGAACCATGCTCAAATGCTGAGTAATCATGCTTAGGGAGTAGGCTTTAGATCAGAGGGCTCCCACAGTCATATAGGCTGGAGAAGGTCCAAGTTCAAACCTACATGTTTACAACTAATTGTTATGGGCTGGTTGCATCCTCAGCCATTTCGCCTGTTGTCTGACTTACTCTCCACATAGGCAATAGAAGATCTTGGAAGACAGTATCTCACAAACCATCACACCATGCTGATGTTCTGAACATCATATGTTTCATCACAATCTCCAGTAGATGCCTTTGCCCATGCAAAGGGTCAGTGGCGACCCATCATTCAGGGCAGGTGGGGCAGAGTCCCACCTGTTTTGAACCCCACATTTTTACATTGCAAACAATGTAAAAAATATATATATTTCATGGAGTTAATAAAGACGCATACAAACATGGTCTCTTTTTTGTTTACTTGAGTAAGGCAGCCCTAAAATGCAAGTGTTTCAGCCTAGCTCAGTGTTTCTGTGGTGGTGGGGCAAGCCAGCAGAAAATACAAAGCTTTGCAACTTGATTGACTCAGTGTTATGTCACTCATGGGGACACAACGTCACCACTAAGTCTAAGGATAGAGCTGGAAAATTCAAGCCTCTTGGGTGCTGCCATAGTTACATTAGAAGTGCCCACCCAAGAAGGCACAAGGTCATTGGCCACAGATAAAATAACGTCAAATCACGTTATACCTAGTATCTTTGATTGGACTTTCAAAATCATGAATCAAGTTGACAATCTATAGGTAAACCCTTTTTAATCCTTGTTATATGAAGATAAATAATGGAGAGAAACATTACACCACAAGTTGGAAATCGCAAATTCAACAATGAGTGGTTTGGAAAGAATCAGTGGCTAACTGCAAGCATTGCAAAGCAATCATTAGCATGCTATTCAGTGGAATGGCTGTGTGGTCCCAAGTCTAAGATTAAGGATCTCTTTTCCTAACATTGGCCATGCTGTCAATGAAGCATGATTTGTGCCGCGCACAAAACAACTGTAACCTCAGAACTGAAAAATCTGACTTCAGTGAGTTCAAGACAACTGGGAACTGGGGAAAAATGAGCTACGACTGGGAAAATAAGTTTTGAACTTTCATCCATCTCAGAATTGTAAATCTGGAAATCGTGCCTCTTTCTAGAGCTACAACCTGAAGATCACTGACATCATCATGGTTAAAAAAATGTTTTGTTCCTTATTGTCTTGAAAGCACCATAAATCCAGAGAATGGCAGACTTTGATGACCATGTTCTGAATTTTGTCGCTGTACTTTTCAAAAGTGCTGAACAAATAGTTATATTGACTACATCCGTCCTAGCTCATCCATTAATGTCTTAATCAAAATTATGGATTGCCTCTTATCCGCTTGTTGTCCCCTTATGCCATAGTTTGTACATCTCAATTGTCAGTAGAAATCACATTTGCTTAAGCAAGTCAGCCATATCAGCTATGTTTTTAAAGGCAGTAAATGTGTCTGAATGAACTGTTTCGCTGCCAGACATGGCTCAGCCAGGTATAGCAGTGGTAAGGTGTTGGGACTGCTCTTGGGACTCTGCTGTTGGGAGAGCTTTATGTAGGCCCTAACAGTTTGTGGGCACCGTTTGTCACCATTATAGTGCAATTAATGTATTGTTTAGTGTTGTGTTCTGTAGTGGCTTTGCTGGCATGCATCCCACATTTTTTGGTTTGTTTGCCCGACAAAGATTTAAATGCTAATCGCCACTGGAAAGGGTGTTGAATAATTCAACATAGACAGTTCCTCAACCTTGCTCAAGGGGCCTCTCTGTCTCTCTATACCTTTTCCAGCTCTTCTGCCATCACATCAATT
Source organism: Oncorhynchus clarkii lewisi (assembly GCF_045791955.1). NCBI lineage: Eukaryota > Metazoa > Chordata > Actinopteri > Salmoniformes > Salmonidae > Oncorhynchus > Oncorhynchus clarkii. Next base: position 28,778,841 of record NC_092164.1, read on the forward strand.
AACTAAACCACTGTCAACAGGCTAATCCTCTTCAAAGACTGTCATGTTCTATCCTATCAAATATCTGCACTACAGTACTACAGGGTGTCTGTCAAACAATCTGTTTGATTGATGGTACTTACAGTAGGAGAGTGTCTCCATCCTATTACCATGATGACCCACTCTATGATGTTTTCATCGCAACCCATTATTAATGATTCACTACTTTGGCTAATTGGAAACTTGGGACGACTGCCTCTCAGGGAGCTTTTCAGAGTAAATAAGGAGAGGGTATTATGACTGTCAGAACACAAGGAAACACTCGCAGAGAGCGATTCATAAGCAATTACTCTGCTTGTGTGCCCAAAAGGTTTCCCTCCAAATTACACTCTAGTCACTCAAGGCCTATGTTTGGGGGGGGGGGGGGTTAGTTTGGTAGTGCGCTGGCTCCAGAGTGTTTTCTGTTTTCACTCACTTGTAGCTTTTGTGACTGGTCAATACCATGCCAGGCTATGCAGATTGGAAGTACTGTACCTCCAGCTCCACCGACCCCTCCTGGTTTTAAATCAGGGGTATCAGCTCTTATAGCTGGTCAAATTTTGTTGAGTCATGATGCTTCAGAATGTAGTTTGCTAACTGGGGTTCAATAATTGCCTCATAATCATTGAAGCAAAGTTTCAAAGTAAATCGTGCTGAAGATTATAAATTAGTTTAATGTTACTTCTTGCACGTATCTATTTTTTTTGTTAGGAAAATGGCAGCCTGGGTCACTTCCTGCCTCAACAGGGTTAAAGGTTAGTCTGACAGGAAGTTCATATGAGGAAGGAGATCCAACTTTCAACATAAAACATTTGCTACGATGTAATTCCAGCTCAAACACTCAACTTCCTTTTCAGCATCTCTCACGCCAAAGTGTTTCCCATGCTGATGTGGTGGAAGGTGTCGGATTAAGTATTTTCCCCCAAAAAATTACAGACGAGCAATGACCCATTGGGAGGAGATAGACGTTTGGTGTCGTGAGACACAGTGGCTGTCTCAGTAGGCTTTTCTAGACTAAGGGGAGATTTACAGAGTTCCAGCGGTGCTCCTGAGGGAGAAATATGGATGTAATGAGGCAGAGTGACTAGAAGACGGCCCAGTTTGAAGACCATTGCCCCCATTCCTTATTTCATGCACTCACACACACAAACAAACACACACACAGCCATACAGGAGGGTACACACGGGAAAATGCACACACATACACACACACACAGGAACATACATCCACAAACACACACACCTCTTTGGGTTGGTATTGCACACACTCACACACACAGAAAGGTACACACACACACCACTTTGGGCTGGCACCACAATCGCCACACATTGCCTAAAATTGACTGTGACGGAGAGTGGAGAGCAGGGGTGTTTATTTTGAGGATGCATCATCAGGACGTTTATCATAGCAAAAAACTCTGCTTGTTATTTCAGTTAGCCCTCCTCATCCAAAGTGGTCATTATTGTCACAGAGGAAAAGCTGATGCTGATGAAAACAACTGCATTACCGTGGTAACAAGCTATCAACGGGCCCCAGAAACAGATCATTTAGAGTGATTTAGTGCATCTGTTTTGTCAACACTTTCTCCCAGAAGATTATCCCGCTGAGATGTTCATTAATCCCATCAAACAAATGGTAATTAGCATATTTGTGGTATAATGAACCTCTAGACTTAGACTTAACGTTTCTGCATCTTCATGGATAGGCATGCATTGTGTATGAGGGAAAAGACACAATCATTCAAATCTCAGCCTAAACTGCCTTAAGGGAGTCAATGACTGTATTTGACTCAGCAACACACTATAATGGAAAACTGTACATTTAGCAATACTTATTTGTATTATCAACAGTAAAATACTCTGAAACATTTAACTGCAGGATACTGTTAATGATGGTGCATTGTGGGAAACATTTGTGTGTGGGGAAAGAATGACTGTATTTCGAATGGTACTGTAATACTACCCCACAGAATGCATAACCATACCGTATCTTTAGAGCGCCAAAAACATTTTGACCACTAATAGGTGCATGGTATTGTTGTTTCGAAGTGTACTTTGTCTATATGTGGCTATATGTGTTACACCCGTGAGCTGGAATGCTGTACCAATTTAACCAGTGGTGGAAAAACTACCCAATTATCATACTTGAGTAAAAATATTGATACTTTAATAGGAAGTAACTCAAGTTAAAGTCTGCCAGTAAAGTACTACTTGAGTAAATTTCTAAATGTTTTGGGGTCTAAATTTACTTACAGTGCCTTGCAAAAGTATTCATCCCCTTTAGTGTTTTTCCTATTTTGTTGCATTACAACCTCTAATTTGACCTCTCTTGGGTAGGAGGCAGTATTTTCATGTCCGTATGAAAAGCGGGCCCAAAGTAAACTGCCTGTTACTCAGTCCCAGCTAGGAGCTAGGATATGCATATAATTGGTAGATGTGGATCGAAAACACTCTAAAGTTTCTAAAACTGTTAACATTATGACTTTGAGTATAACAGAACTGATATGGCAGGCAAAACCCTGAGGACAAACCATCCAAAAAAAAAAGATTCAGCCTACCACTGTTTCCAATGGCTTTCATGTTTATTATGAGGCAATGTCCTCCCAGATTGTAGTTCCTAGGGCTTCCACTAGATGTTGTCAACAATCTTTAGAAAGAGTTTCAGGCTGGTTTTTGGAAAAATGAGCTAGAAGTTGTAGTTTTTCTAAGTGGCTCCCATTTTGGCTGTAGTGTTTCCACGCGCGTGGATGAAAGTGTGATGTTTGTCATTTATCACCGGAAATGAACATACTATTCTCCGTCTTAAATTTGATAGTTTATTTACGTATTAGGGTACCTGCAGTTTGATTATAAACATTGTTTGACTTGTTTGGAAAAGTTTATTAGTGACGTTTGAGACTATTTTTTTTATTCATTTTGATTGAAGGAAACTGGGTCGATTATTGACTGAAGCGCGCCAGCTAAACTGAGTTTTTATGGATATAAAGAAGGACATTATCAAACAAAAGGACCATTTGTGATGTATCTGGAACCTTTTGGAGTGCCAACAGAAGAAGATCATCGGAAGTAAGGCATTTATTATATTGTTATTTCTGACTTTCGTGGCGCACCTGCCTGGTTGAAATATGTTTTTCATGGGTTTTGTTGCGGGGCGCTGTCCTCAGATAATAGCATGGTGTGCTTTTGCTGTAAAGTATTTTTGAAATCTGACACAGAGGCTGGATTAACAAGAATTTAAGCTTTATTTTGATGTGTTACACTTATGATTTTTTGAAAGTTTAATATTGATAATTCGGTAGTTTGTAGTTTGCGCACTGCAATTTCACCGGATGTTGGCCATAAGAAGTGAAATAAACACCACCTTTGTGCAATCTAAGTGTCACATGATCTCAGTATCTATACACCTGTTCTGAAAGGCTACAGATTTTGCAACACCACTAAGCAAGGGGCACCACCAGGAAAGCGGCACCATGAAGACCAAGAAGCTCTCCAAACAAGTCAGGGACAAAAATGTGGAGAAATACAGATTGGGTTGGGTTAAAAAAAAAAACACAACTTTGAACATCCCACGGAGCACCATTAAATCCATTATTAAGAAATGGACGGCATTAATCAGTTGCAACAAAGAGACCAATGATAACCCTGAAGGAGCTGAAAAGCTACACAGCGGAAATTGGAGTATCTGTCCATAGGACCACTTTAAGCCGTACACTCCACAGAGCTGGGCTTTATGGAAGATTGGCCAGAAAAAAAGCTGTTGCTTCTTGGTGACAGGGGGCAGTATTTTCACTTCCGGGTTAAATGCATGCCCAAATTCAACTGCCTGCTACTCATCCCCAGAATATATGATATGCATATTATTAGTAGATTTGGATATAAAATACTCTGAAGTTTCTAAAACTGTTTGAATCATGTCTGTGAGTATAACAGAACTTATTTAGCAGGTGAAATCCCGAGGTCAAACCATTCAGATTTTTTTTGTTTTGAGGTCACTCTTTTCATTGATTTTTCATTGGGAATCCAGATTTCTAAAGGACTTTCGTGCAGTTCCTATCGCTTCCACTGGATGTCACCAGTCTTTAGAAATTGGTTGAGGTTTTTCCTTTGTTTAATGAAGAAGTATGGCCATTTTGAACAAGGGTAACTTGAAGTGTACTGTTAGATAGGCGCGTGACCAGAAAGCTAGCTACAGTTTGTTCTAATCCTGTATTGAACACAGATCATCCAGTCTTAAATTTTATCGATTATTTACGTTACAAAACACCTAAAGTTGTATTACAAAAGTAGTTTGAAATGTTTTGGCAAAGTTTACAGGTAACTTTTGATGTATTTTGTAGTCACGTTGCGCAAGTTGGAACCGTTTTTTGGAAGCTGTTTTTTTCTGGATCAAACGCGCCAAATAAATTGACATTTTGGATATATATCGACGGAATTAATCGAACAAAAGGGCCATTTGTGATGTTTATGGGACATATTGGAGTGCCAACAAAAGAAGCTCGTCAAAGGTAAGGCATGAATTATATTATTATTTCTGCGTTTTGTGTCACACCTGCAGGTTTGAAATACGCTTCTCTCTCTTTGTTTACGGAGGTGCTATCCTCTTTTTGAAATCTGGCGCTCTGCATTTTCACTGGCTTTTGGCCAGATGGGACGCTAGCGTCCCACATTTCCCAGAGAGGTTAAATCATATTGCAAATGGACAAAACATTTGCCTTATGCACAAGTAAAATAAAATATATATATATATATATATGATAATAAAATACGAATAAAGTATGTTGATACAGTTCTTATATGTGTGTAATTGACACAAAAGTCGAAAGAATTTTGAAAAACGGTCCAGAAAGCACTTTTTTAAGGGTGTGTGAAGTTTTTTATAAAATGTTGACATATTTTACTTTTGACTTTTGACTTCCTATGAAATCATATTCCAAATGGAGAAAACATATGCCTTATGCACAAGTAAAAAAAAATATTATGATAATAAAATATGACTAAAGTATGTTGATACAGCTCTTATACATGTGTAATTGACACAAAAATCGAAAGAATTTTGAAAAACGGTCCAGAAAGCACTTTTTTAAGGATGTGTGAAGTTTTTTACAAAATGTTGACATTTTTGACTTTTGACTTCCTATGAAATCATATTGAAAATGGACAAAACATATGCCTTATGCGCAAGTAATAAAACAAAATTGGACAAAAGTATATTCATACAGTTCTTACACATGTGTAATTGACAAAAAAAATCGAAAGAATTTCGAAAAACGGTCCAGAAAGCACTTTTTTAAGGGGTGAGTTTTTGACCAAAAAATCATTTTTTCAAAATTTTGCTTTGGATGTTGACTTGGGTTGCATTTCCAATATGAAAAACCCCGGTGGAGCGCACTCGGCCACCGGGGATTTTTGAAGTGTTACAACTGGCAATTGCCATATGGCATTTGCCATCAACTTTGCACGAATCAACGCCACTTTGGGTGGTATTGGACATCGTGTATATGGTTTGTCCAATGCCAATATGTTGCCATTCATTTTTGTCCATTTCAGGGGGGTATTCCCTTACATGTGAAATGCGCATGACAAGGACCTGGCTCTCTGCCAGACCAATGACTCAAAGAGCTCCCATCTGGCTCCACAACACAGTAGAAGCCTCAAGTTTCTAAAGACGGTTGACATCTAGTGGAAGCCCTAGGAAGTGCATCTTTATCCAAATCCCACTCTCTATTCAATTTAATATTCTTATTTACAATGACGGCCTACCCCGGCCAAACCTGGATGATGCTTGCCAATTGTGTGCCGCCCTATGGAAGTCCAAATCACAGCCGGATGTGATACAGCCTGGACGGTATGTATTGATTTGTGTATGTCCATTTCCCTTTTGTTACAAATTACAAATCGTATCATACTGTATGTTATTGTCATGAGAATTATGTTCTCGATGTTCATAAACCAATTCAATTTAACTACTCAGTCTGCTAATCAGGATTTGTAAGATACTGATTGAAATGAAACAGACGGAGGCCCAGCTAAAATAGTCAATAAGGTTTATTCACGAGAGCACTGGTCTTTTGTACAAAACCATTCATTTTATATTGGCTTCTTACGCACATACTTTCACACACACACATTAGGTATCCTACGCACACACTGTCCTGCTACCCAGCCGACAAAGATTAGGGGAGTCCGTGAGAATCACTCCCAGTCCTCCCTCAAGATAGGGAGACCCTGGGAAGTACTCTCAGTGGCCCCCAGCCAAGGTCGGCACCGAATCTTGCTCAGACAGTCTTTTTTTAAGATACTATGATAGACATTGTTACAATTATATTGTTTTACCCTAATTCTGATTAAAACTACATACATCATGACTAAAACTACACACATCATGTATTATACTTTTACTCACTATTAATCAATTTCATGCAATTATATGGCTTCAGGGTGGGATATTGTAGTCATTCATTTAAACCTATAAATTCCATTAACAGTTATGAACTTGTAAGGTTAACGTTAAGTTAAGAGATAGGGGAATGGTTAGCTAACATGCTAAGTAGTTGCTAATTAGCTGAAGTTGTCCGTAATGAGATTTGAACTCACAAACTTTGGGTTGCTAGACATTGCTGTTATATATACTACCGGTCAAAAGTTTTAGAACACCTACTCATTTAAAGGTTTTTCTTTATTTTTACACACGTAGCACTCACATCGGTAGCCATGAAGTGCTTTGAAAGGATGGTCATGGCTCACATCAACAGGATCATTTCGGATAACCTGGACCCACTCCAATTCACATTCCGCCCTAACAGATCCACAGATGACGCAATCTCTATCGCACTCCATACTGCCCTTTCCCACCTGGACAAAAGGAACACGTATGTGAGAATGCTGTTCATTGACTACAGATCAGCGTGCAACACTATAGTACCATCAAAGCTCATCACTAAGCTAAGTACCTGGGACTAAACACCTCCCTCTGCAACAGGATTCTGGACTTCCTGACGGGCTCCCCTCAGGTGGTAAGGGTGGGCAACAACACGTCTGCCACACTGATCCTCAAAACTTGCGCCCCTCAGACATGCGTGCTTAATCCCCTCTTGTATTTCCTGTTCACCCACGATTGTGTGGCCAAACATGACTCCAGCACCATCATTACATTTGCTGACGAAACAACAGTGGTAGGCCTGATTACAGACAATGATGAGACAGCCTATAGGGAGGAAGTCAGAGTGGCAGTGTGGTGCAGGCCAACAACCTCTCCCTCATTGTGAGCAAGACAAAGGAGCTGATCGTGGACTACAGGAAAAGGTGGGCCGAACAGGCACCCATTAACATCGATGTGGCTGTAGTGGAGCGGGTCGAGAGCTTCAGGTTCCTTGGTCTCCACATCAGAAAAGAACTATCATGGTCCAAACAGACCAATACAGTCGTGAAGAGGGCATGACAACACCTTTTCCCCCTCAGGAGACTTAAAAGATTTGGCATGGGTCCCCAGATCCTCAAAAAGTTCTGGTTTGGCAACTGCTCGGGATCTGACCGTAATGCGCTACAAAGGGTAGGACCTATATACTAGGCGGTGTCAGAGGAAAGCCCCCAAAATTGTCAGTCTCCAGTCACCAAGTCATAGACTGTTCTCTCTGCTACCGCACGGCAAGCAGTACCGGAGTGCCAAGTCTAGGGCCAAAAGGCTTCTTGATGCACCCATCCCGTTAGCGGGATCATTTTCTTCAACATCCGCTGAATTGCAAAGTGTCAAATTCAAATTAAATTACTAAAAATATTTAATTTTCATGAAACCACAAGTGCAATATACCAAACACAGCTTATCTTGTTGTTAATCCACCTGGCATGTCAGATTTCAAAGAAGCTTTTCGGTGAAAGCATACCAAGCGTTTATGTAAGGACATCTCTCTCAACAGACAAAACATTACAAACAGCTAGCAGCCAAGTAGATTGGTCACGACAGTCAGAAAAGCAATAAAATTAATCGCTTACCTTTGATGATCTTCGGGTGTTTGCACTCACGAGACTCCCAGTTACACAATACATTTTCCTTTTGTTCCATAAAGATTATTTTCATATCCAAAATACCTCCATTTGGTTGGAGCATTATGTTCAGAAATCCACAGGCTCGAGCGGTCACGACCGGGCAAAAATACCAAATAGTATTCGTGAAGTTCGTAGAAACATGTCAGAGGTTTTTTATAATCAATCCTCAGGTTGTTTTTGCAATATATAATAGATAATATTTCAACCGGACTGTAGCTTCTTCAATAGGAGAGAGAGAGAAAATGTATGCTCCAAGCTGTTGCGCATGTAAAACGCTGCTGGTACCCAGCCATCCAATCATGTGATGTGACATTTCTTGCTAATTTTTCAAAATAAAAGCCTGAAACTATTTTATTTTTTTATTTTACCTTTATTTAACTAGGCAAGTCAGTTAAGAACAAATTCACATTTTCAATGACGGCTTAGGAACAGTGGGTTAACTTCTTGCATTGAGCAATCCCGTATTCGGGAGCGTAATTATAGCCTCAAGCTCATTACCATAACGCAACGTTAACCTGTTGGATCTCTAGGGGCGCTATTTCATTTTTGGATAAAAAACGTTCCCGTTTTAAGCGCGATATTTTGTCACGAAAAGATGCTCGACTATGCATATTCTTGACAGTTTTTGAAAGAAAACACTCTGAAGTTTCAGAATCTGCAAAGATATTGTCTGTAAGTGCCCCAGAACTCATTCTACAGGCGAAACCAAGATGATGCGTCAAGCAGGAAATGAGCAGAATCTCTGAAGCTCTGTTTTCCATTGTCTCCTTATATGGCTGTGATTGCGCAAGGAATGAGCCTACACTGTCTGTCGTTTCCCCAACGTGTTTGCAGCATTGTGACGTATTTGTAGGCATATCATTGGAAGATTGACCATAAGAGACTACATTTTCCAAGTGTCCGCCTGGTGTCCTGCGTGGAATTCGGTGCGCAAACGCCAGCTGCTTGTACTTTTCCATTTGATTGAGGGGAGAAACCATGCTTCCACGAACTATATATCATTGAAGAGATATGTGAAAAACACCTTGAGGATTGATTCTAAACAACGTTTGCCATGTTTTCAGTCGATATTATGGAGTTAATTTGGAAAAAAGTTCGCGTTTTGAGGACTGAATTTTCGTATTTTTTTTGGTAGCCAAATGTGATGTACAAAACGGAGCTATTTCTAATACACAAATAATCTTTTTTGGAAAAACTGAGCATCTGCTATCTAACTGAGAGTCTCCTCATTGAAAACATCCGAAGTTCTTCAAAGGTAAATGATTTTATTTGAAGGCTTTTATGTTTTTGTTGAAATCTTGCGTGCTGGATGCTAACGCTAATGCTAACGCTAAATGCTACGCTAGCTAGCCACTTTTACACAAATGATTGTTTTCCTATTGTTGAGAAGCATATTTTGAAAATCTGAGATGACAGTGTTGTTTACAAAAGGCTAAGCTTGAGAGATGGCATATTTATTTCATTTCATTTGCGATTTTCATGAATAGTTAACGTTGCGTTATGGTAATGAGCTTAGGTCTGTAAATAGAATCCCGGATCCGGGTTTGGTCGACGCAACAGGTTAACTATTCATGAAAATCGCAAATGAAATGAAAGAAATATATTCACTCACAAGCTTAGCCTTTTGTTAACAACACTGTCATCTCAGATTTTCAAAATATGCTTTTCAACCACAAGCATTTGTGTAAGAGTATTGATAGCTAGCATAGCATTAAGCCTAGCATTCAGCAGGCAACATTTTCACAAAAACAAGAAAAGCATTCAAATAAAATCATTTACCTTTGAAGAACTTCGGATGTTTTCAATGAGGAGACTCTCAGTTAGATAGCAAATGTTCAGTTTTTCCAAAAATATTATTTGTGTAGGAGAAATCGCTCCGTTTTGTTCATCACGTTTGGCTAAGAAAAAACCCCGATTTCCTGTTTGAAATTTCATCTTGGTTTCGCCTGTAGCATCAGTTCTGTGGCACTCACAGATAATATCTTTGCAGTTTTGGAAAAGTCAGAGTGTTTTCTTTCCAAAGCTGTCAATTATAGTCGAGCATCTTTTCGTGACAAAATATCTTGTTTAAAACGGGAACGTTTTTTATCCCAAAATTAAAAGAGCGCCCCCTATATCGAAGAAGTTAACTGCCTGTTCAGGGACAGAACGACAGATTTGTACCTTGTCAGCTCGGGGGCTTGAACTTGCAACCTTCCGGTTACTCGTCCAATGCTCTAACCACTAGGCTACCCTGCCGCCCCAACTATGTCTAAAGACTGTTTACAACATGTGGAAGCCATAGGAAAAATAATGTGGTTGATATCCCTTTAAATTGAGCGAAGGAGAGAGCTTTCAGGAAAACAGCACTTCCGGATTGGATTTTCCTCAGGTTTTCGCCTGCAATATTAGTTCTGTTATACTCACAGACAATATTTGGACAGTTTTGGAAACTGTAGAGTGTTTTCTATCCTAATCTGACAATTATATGCATATTCTAGATTCTGGGCCTGAAAAATAGGTAGTTTAATTTGCGTACGTTTTTCATCCAAACGTTAAAATACTACCCCCTATACACATCAGGTTAATATTTGAAATGCAAGAGAAAGGCCATAGTTTCAGGCCATACACAGTAGTGTTTGTGCAAAGTTACAGACTGATCCAGTGAAGAATTACATTACTGCACAATATTTTCTATCAAGTATGCCAGGAGTTTGCACAAATGTTTTGGTCAATTGATACATTTTCATGTACATAACTATAGAGAACATACAAAAATGCTATGTTAAGAAAAAATGTAAGTGTACACACTTTCAGGAATGTCAGTTCCTTAGCTTTTACACTAACTTTCACACATCTAGATGATCGGATGAGGTGGGTGTTCAGCCAGAGACAGCAGTGGGGTCAAACTGTAGACCCCAGTTCCTACATTTGAACATAAAAATGCATTTTATCAAACAAAACAATGCTACATTTTATTTCTGGGACCCTCAGGATGACAGATCAGAGCAAGAATACTGAATGTAAGTACATTATTTACCTTCAGAGGGAATGTATCAAACCAGTTGCCAAGACAAAAGTGTTTTGTTGTGCACTCTACTCAAGCAATAGCATGGTGTTTTTTCACTGTAATAGCTGCTGTTAATTGTTTGACACTGCAGAATTTAAGCTTTTTTGCCCACATAAGACAAGTCTATGTCCCAGAAAGTTGGCTGTTGTATACAACGTCATTCTACTCACAGTAGCGCAAGTTAGCAACAACCGTCCCGATTTAGGGACACCCATCCCCATCCCGTAAAGGGAAAAACACGTAAAAAGGTAAAAAAAAAAGAAAGGTAAAAAGAGGTTAAAAAAAAATCACAAATCCAGAGCTCCAATCACAATATGTTTTCTGGAAAGATGCAAACGTAGGCCAATATTTGTGAAAAATGTATTTTATTTAATAACAGAAAATAAAAGTTCCTTGCCCTGTTTGTTATTATGGACGTTGCAATGGGTGCAGATTGGGTCGTCAGCGGCAGTCCCTCGCAGCCCAGACCCAATGTGGTGGTAGAGTATTCAAAACTGTCAATGCATAAATAATGAATCAACATTGTGTCCATATTGGAAGACAATCTTGTCATTTCACATAACCATACCACAAGGTAGCTACTCTACCTGCTTCATTCATGATGAGAGAACTAACTGGAACTAGCTAGCTAGGCAAGTTGGTAGTCAGTTAGTTAGCTAGCTAGTGTCGTGTCTTTGTCATCATTAAAAGTGAAGACTGTTATTTTATTAAATCAATTCTCTAGAATTATTATTACATGATTAAACTAATCAAGTAAATGTAATTAACTAGGACGTCAGGGCACCACAGAACCCAGCCCAAACTATGAATCATCCATACACCAATTGGCTTAATCATTTATTTACTAACTAACTAAATAATTACAGAAATGCATAAACAAACAAACAGTAGATATTGGTTACTAACAAGGATAGGGAAGATTCCCTACTAGGCTAAGCCGATATGATGGCTTTGTGGACAAAGGGAAGTTGGTGTGGACTGAGAAAGAAGTGAGAAAGACAAAAGGGATCACTACACACAGTTAATAATTATATTAATTGAAATGCTAATCCTATGCACATGAACGCTCACTCATTCAGGAATAATTGCAATCAATATATATTTACGCCAATCTGTCATTGTGATCTTCTCTGTTTGAATCTGGTCCATCTGCTGGAGAGTTCTTTCGAGTCTCTCTCTCTCTTTCTGTTTCCCTGAAGATCAACGTTGGTCGTGGTTAGAGTGGATACTTCAGAGTACCATTCAGAACTGTTCACATAGAATAGATGTTTTGGCGGTTGTCGGTATTCTCGTCCCAGGTTTACATCATTTCTAGCTGCAGACTAGTAATTAGTATCTAAGATTTGCTATTATTCTGTAGGGATTGATAGTCTCAGAGTTTAACCATTTCCAGCCGTATAGCCAATGCTCCACGTGGTATGGATAGGAATTAAACTATTCACAATCATGCTGTGGGTTTGCTTAGTCTTGGTACTCAAACCTGTGCCACCTCAGTTTACACCGAGGTATGCATAGTCTGATGAGGATTTCCTCAGGAGGGGTTTTATTCGTAACAATAGGAAAGGCGGTTCCATGATGCCAGATCATGTCTATGCTCACGGGGGCATTATTACGGGGGCATCACGGGGGCATTTAAACTTTAAAGGGAATAATTTCACAAATAGTTTCATCTTTACTCATTCATTTTATACAATAATTAGATGCAAACCTCATAATGGAGGCACCTGTATAAACAGAGTTAGGGTAATGTGGCTGTATCGTCTTTCATGAGCTCACATACATGAAAGAAATGGACCGGGTTGTAGCTGGCTTCTCCACCGACCGTTTACACATTCTCCAAAATATGAATATTGTTCAGTTCTCAAATTCTGTGATGTAGTAGAAGTACCTTTGTTCTACTGTGAAACAGTCTCCATACTACATGGCCAGGGAGAGTCTCTTTAAGGAATTTATGACATAGGGGTTAAGTTGTAAAACTGCCCCCACCCTCTCCCCTCCTAACAGGAGAGGGGGTTGTTCACATATCTGCGAGCCAATTCACTGAAAGGGCTAGCGTCATGACACTAGTAGCTTATATTAACAAGTGATACAAAATACAGCTAAACATTTTAAAACGTTATCTGTCATCTTGAGGCTTGATAGGGGGTAAAACAAAAATCCCTTTAGGCTATTTCAGCTTTTTTTTCTAGGGAACAAGTTAGCTTTTACCCCTCTATTAAGCCTAGCTAGCTAGCCCTACTGGCTACAAGTGTCGTGGCTGAATCAGAATTAGTTGGGTAACATAGATAAGATGTTTTTATTTACATAATAATGCCTATATGATATTTGTCATTAGAATGTCTTCTTTTGGACTATACTGTTGGCAGTTGCAGTTATCCCTTCTCAGCTCGGGCTTAGTCACTTGGGGCCCAGAGAGGGGAGAGGTCAGGCTTGTCTTCATATGTCAATGTATCTGTTAAACCTTGTGATGCTATGAAGGATATCAGAAGGGGAGGAGGACAGAATGGAGGCTTGTCTTCTTATGGGAATGTGTCTGTAACTGTTGTACGTCCCCTCTGAGGTTGCCCTTATCTTGACCTAGTATATGACCTAAAAGGCTCAGTGTCTTTTCTGATCTTGTCCAGGAGGAGGTGTATTTGAGATGGGAGTATCTAGAGTTGACAATTGATATATGCCATTGGATGAGGTAATGTTTTGGTCCTAAGTGGTACCAAGAAAAAGATTAGAATCTCGTCTAAAGAGACCAAACTGAGCGATAATTTATAGCTGATGCTATCTGGATGGGATACTCCTCTTTCAAGTAAAAGGCCCTTTGTAATGTTCCTAAGATCTGTTATTCGTCATGTGAGTTGAGAGGGGTGTGTCTTGGCTATAAATGATACTAAGAATTGTTTTGTAATCACTCTCAGAGAATTCATTTATAGACACTGAATTGATCTGAGAGTCACAGGTCTATGGTGAAGCTCATATATAATTAAAGATGGACTTTATAATATAACTCTTGACTTGTGTGTGGTTTGCTCTCTCAATGTTTAGTAATACAGGAAATTACCACGACACAAGACAAATTAGTTAACATTCTTGAATCTAGTTACCAAGATAAAACATCTCAAATTAGCTACTCACTTTAGCGTTAACTTCTTTGAGGTACTTTCTGAACAGCTTCTCACTCCTTTGTTTCTCCAGTTGTCAGTTCGACCAACCCGTTTATACTCATTTGTCGTGCCCACATAAAAACATGACAGTTGGTTTTTGTTGCTAGGCTACCAATTACAGTGCATTTAGCTAGCAGTTTGCGTGCGCCTTTATTCAGAGGGAATACAAAATTACAGTGTCTGAAAGAATGATATGGATTTAATATTAGTCAAATTATTGAACATGTCCTCAAAACTCAAATAAGCACCAGAAATGTTCCTTATTTAGCATATCAACATGCATGTTAAGATCCTGATTTAAATCTCAAATACTGTCAGCATTTGTCAACTTATAGAGTCTCAATATATCTAATGAGTCCATATCCGGCCATACCATGTGTGATATACGGAAGGAATACAAAAATATATATGTGCATGAAAGAAAAAATGGATTTCATATTTGTCAAATTATTCAGCATAGGCTGAAAATTCAGAAATGCATCAGAAATAGTCTTTATTTTCAGCATATCAAAAAGCATATAAAGATCTGAATATGGACCTTAGCCAAGAGATGGATAACGACTCAGGATATGATCCAGATGCAGACACAGGAGATGGAAGGTTCAGTTCTCAGATAGGCAAAGGACAGGTCAAGGAAAGGCAGAGGTTCATAACCAGGTCAGAGTCCAACAGGTACAGGCTGGCAGGCAAGCTCAGGGCAGGCAGAGGTCGACAATCCAAAACAGCGTCAATAAGGGACAGAAAGGCAGGCAGGGTCAGGGCAGGCAGAATGGTCAGAACCTGGTGGACGAGAAAACAGAAACTAGAGATACTGGAAAATGGGAAAACATGCTGGTAAGACTTGACAATACAAGATGAACTGGCAACAGACCAACAGAAAATGCAGGTACAAGTACACAGGGGAAAATGGGGGGAAATGGAAGACACCTGATGGGGTTAACTGCCTGCACAAGACCAGCACAAGACAGGTGAAACAGATCAGGGTTTGACAATATGCATATTTGGATTCGATATATGTAGATCATATATTGAAAGTGCTGAGACAACACAGATATGTTATGTATACAGTCACTATTTGTCAACAGGAAGAGAGAAAATATGATGTTACATGCAGCATCTCAGGATGGAGAATATCTTGCCATGTCCATGTGTGACATTTGGAGGCATCCCAATATCATATGTCTAAAAAACACATCTGGATTCAGAATTGTTCAGTAAATGGCACATATCCACAAAAATCCAAATATGCATTGGAAATAGTCTGTACTCTTTAGAATACTAAAAACGTGTCAATAAAATATATCCCCTGATATGGACCCTTTTCCCCCGGTGTTAGGGAATGATAGGAATTTAAGGTCACCTCTTTTTATCTTTAGTTGATGCGGAAAAACAAACATGGCGTTGAGCACAAACTCTACCCACCGTCGGATTTATTTCGACTATTATAGTGTTTTACTCAATTATTTAGGTCAAGGTTGAGATCACCCGTGAGCTCACTCTCTAACGCATGCCCACACACAGGCACACACAGGCACACACACGCACACACAAGGAGAGAGAGGGTCCATGTCCTGAGGGATTAATGGTTGTTCTCAGCTCCTCGGCACCCCACACTCTCCTGCAAGCACCTAGGTGATTGATGGGCCCGGGCTCCTGACAGGTCGATGGATGCAATGTGGCAGAAAATCAGCTTGAGTGACATCTCCACAGGCCTGCCATGATCTGTATAGGCTCTTCCTGATGAACATAGCTTGGAGAAAGAGAGATGGAGCATGGGAGGGAGATGGAGAGAGGGCGGTACAAAAAGAAAGAGAGAGAGAGAGAGTGTTAATCATAGATCCATACAGGCCCATCATGCCCATCGTTACTGATGCGTAGTATACATCGATGCAAAGTATAGACTATAATGATAATTAAACTATACTCATCACTGATTGTATTGAGTATTGCTTCATGTTCCGAATACCAAGGTAAATGTTCAAACAACCAGACTTCTTCTTGTCTTTCACATAGAAAACCTTTATCAAAGATCCCAGAACCAATCAGTCTTATATGGATTTAGAATATCTCAATTCCAGCCGATCTCCTTTCAAGTGCCGGAGATGCCTGGTATCAGCTTAAATATTTCACTCAGGGAGAGTTTATCTACTCTTTGATTAATTAGAAAGGAGACAAAACATATAAGTCAAAACGTCAAAAGATATGGCCAAACAACAAGCTTTCAATAAAGTTTATGTTCCATTTAAAATTTTATAACTGTAAGGTGATTAAAATACGGGATGTTGGTGGTCTGAGTGCACAATGGGAATCTGTAAGAGATTGTAAAAGAGACGTTTCGGAAAAATGTCGTCATTGGATGTATTGTTAACCTTGTTTCCATGGCAGCTCATTGCCAATGTAGATGATTTCCTACCCTCCGTGGAAGTGATTTCTAGGCATGACAGGAGAATCACCATACAGTTATCCCACTGGTGTTGTTTCTGTTTTGTTGCATTACAACCTGTAATTTAATTTTTTTTATTATTTGGATTTCATGTAATTTACATAATAGTCCAATTTGGTGAAGTGAAATGACTGAAAAAAATGAATTCCGGCGCCGACAGAGATGGCCGCCTCGCTGTTATTTCTTACATCGGTATCCCAGGTAATCTTAGGTTTCATTACATACAGTCGGGAAGAACTACTGAATATAAGAGCAACGTCAACTCACCATCAGTACGACCAGGAATATGACTTTCCCGAAGCGGATCCTGTGTTCTGCCTTCCACCCAGGACAACGGAATGGATCCCAGCCTGCGACCCAAAACAAAGACGTCATAAAATAGGGAAACGTAGCAGTCTTCTGGTCAGGCTCCGGAGACGGGCACATCGCGCACCACTCCCTAGCATACTACTCGCCAATGTCCAGTCTCTTGACAACAAGTTTGATGAAATCCGAGCAAGGGTAGCATTCCAGAGGGACATCAGAGACTGTAACGTTGGCTCACTCGAGAGACGCTAACGGAATCGGTGCAGCCAGCTGGTTTCTTCACGCATCGCGCTGACAGAAACAAACATCATTCTTGTAAGAAGAGGGGCAGGGGCGTATGCCTTATGATTAACGAGACGTGGTGTGACCACAACAACATACAGGAACTCAAGTCCTTCTGTTCACCTGACTTAGAATTCCTCACAATCAAATGTCGTCCGCATTATCTACCAAGGGAATTCTCTTCGATTATAATCACAGCCGTATATATTCCCCCCCAAGCAGACACATCGATGGCCCTGAACGAACTTTATTTGACTCTTTGCAAACTGGAAACCACATATACTGAGGCTGCATTCATTGTAGCTGGGGATTTTAACAAGGCTAATCTGAAAACAAGACTCCCTAAATTGTATCAGCATATCGATTGCACAACCAGGGCTAGTAAAAACTTGGATCGTTGCTATTCTAACTTCTGCGACGCATATAAGGCCCTCCCCCGCCCTCCTTTCGGAAAAGGTGACCACGACTCCATTTTGTTGCTCCCTGCCTACAGACAGAAACTAAAACAAGAAGCTCCCGCGCTCAGGTCTGTTCAACGCTGGTCCGACCAATCTGATTCCACGCTTCAAGACTGCTTCGATCACGCGGACTGGGATAAGTTCCGCATTGCGTCCAACAACAACATTGACGAATACGTTGATTCGGTGAGCGAGTTCATTAGAAAGTGCATTGATGATGTCGTTCCGATAGCAACGATTAAAACATTCCCAAACCAGAAACCGTGGATTGATGGCAGCATTCGCGTGAAACTGAAAGTGCGAACCACTGCTTTTAACCAGGGAAAGGTGACCGGAAACATGACCGAATACAAACAGTGAAGCTATTCCCTCCGCAAGGGAATCAAACAGGCTAAGCGTCAGTATAGAGACAAAGTAGAGTCACAATTCAACGGCTCAGACACAAGAGGTATGTGGCAGGGTCTACAGTCAATCACGGATTACAAAAAGAAAACCAGCCCCGTCACGGGCCAGGATGTCTTGCTCCCAGGCAGACTAAATAACTTTTTTGCCCACTTTGAGGACAATACAGTGCCACTGACACGGCCCGCAACCAAAACCTGCGGACTCTCCTTCACTGCAGCCGACGTGAATGAAACATTTAAACGTGTTAACCCTCACAAGGCTGCAGGCCCAGACGGCATCCCCAGCCGCGTCCAGACCGGCTGGCTGGTGTATTTACGGACATATTCAATCAATCCTTATCCCAGTCTGCGCTTCCCACATGCTTCAAGAGGGCCACCATTGTCCATGTTCCCAAGAAAGCTAAGGTAACTGAGCTAAACGACTACCGCCCCGTAGCACTCATTCCATCATCATGAAGTGCTTTGAGAGACTAGTCAAGGACCATATCACCTCCACCCTAACTGACACCCTAGACCCACTCCAATTAGCTTACCGCCAAATAGGTCCACAGACGATGCAATCTCAACCACACTGCCCTAACCCATCTGGACAAGAGGAATACCTATGTGAGAATGCTGTTCATCGACTACAGCTCAGCATTTAACACCATAGTATCCTCCAAACTCGTCATCAAGCTCAAGACCATGGGTCTCGACCCCGCCCTGTGCAACTGGGTACTGGACTTCCTGACGGGCCACCCCCAGGTGGTGAGGGTAGGTAACAACATCTCCACCCCGCTGATCCTCAACACTGGGGCCCCACAAGGGTGCGTTCTGAGCCCTGTCCTGTACTCCCTGTTCACCCACGACTTCGAGGCCATGCACGCCTCCAACTCAATCATCAAGTTTGCGGATGACACTACAGTGGTAGGCTTGATTACCAACAACGACAAGAAGGCCTACAGGGAGGAGGTGAGGGCCCTCGGAGTGTGGTGTCATGAAAATAACCTCAACATCAACAAAACAAAGGAGATGATTGTGGACTTCAGGAAACAGCAGAGGGAGCACTCCCCTATCCACATCAATGGGACAGTAGTAGAGAGGGTGGTAAGTTTTAAGTTCCTCGGCGTACACATCACGGACAAACTGAATTGGTCCACCCACACAGACAGCATTGTGAAGAAGGCTCAGCAGCGCCTCTTCAACTTCAGGAGGCTGAAGAAATTCAGCTTGTCACCAAAAGCACTCACAAACTTCTACAGATGCACAATCAAGAGCATCCTGTCGGGCTGTATCACCGCCTGGTACGGCAACTGCTCCGCCCACAACCGTAAGGATTTCCAGAGGGTAGTGAGGTCTGCATAAAGCATCACTGGGGGCAAACTACCTGCCCTCCAGGACACCTACACCACCCGATGTCACAGGAAGGCCATAAAGATCATCAAGGACAACAACCACCCGAGCCACTGCCTGTTCACTCCGCTATCATCCAGAAGGCGAGGTCAGTACAGGTGCATCAAAGCAGGGACCGAGAGACTGAAAAACAGCTTCTATCTCAAGGCCATCAGACTGTTAAACAGCCACCACTAACATCGAGTGACTACTGCCAACACACTGACTCAACTCCAGCCACTTTAAAAATGTGAATTGATGGAAATTGATGTAAAATATATCACTAGCCACTTTAAACAATGCTAGTTAATATAATGTTTACATACCCTACATTACTCATCTCATATGTACAGTGGGGCAAAAAAGTATTTAGTCAGCCACCAATTGTGCAAGTTCTCCCACTTAAAAAGATGAGAGAGGCCTGTAATTTATATCACTTCAACTATGACAGACAAAATGAGAAAAGAAATCCAGAAAATCACATTGTAGGATTTTTTATGAATTTATTTGCAAATTATGGTGGAAAATAAGTATTTGGTCACCTACAAAAGTTTCTCAATACTTTGTTATATACCCTTTGTTGGCAATGACAGAGGTCAAACGTTTTCTGTAAGTCTTCACAAGGTTTTCACACACTGTTGCTGGTATTTTGGCCCATTCTTCCATGCAGATCTCCTCTAGAGCATTGATGTTTTGGGGCTGTTGCTGGGCAACACTGACTTTCAACTCCCTCCAAAGATTTTCTATGGGGTTGAGATCTGGAGACTGGCTAGGCCACTCCAGGACTTTGAATAGCCACTCATTCGTTGCCCGGGCGGTGTGTTTGGGATCATTGTCATGCTGAAAGACCCAGCCATGTTTCATCTTCAATGCCCTTGCTGATGGAAGGAGGTTTTCACTCAAAATCTCACGATACATGGCCCAATTCATTCTTTCCTTTACACAGATCAGTCGTCCAGCCCCAAAGCATGATGTTTCCACCCCCATGCTTCACAGTAGGTATGGTGTTCTTTGGATGCAACTCAGCATTCTTTGTCCTCCAAACACGACGAGTTGAGTTTTTACCAAAAAGTTATATTTTGGTTTCATCTGACCATATGACATTCTCCCAATCATCTTCAGATCATCCAAATGCTCTCTAGCAAACTTCAGACGGGCCTGGACATGTACTGGCTTAAGCAGGGGGACACTTCTGGCACTGCAGGATTTGAGTCCCTGGCGACTACTGATGGTAGGCTTTGTTACTTTGGTCCCAGCTCTCTGCAGGTCATTCACTAGGTCCCCCCGTGTGGATCTGGGATTTTTGCTCACCGTTCTTGTGATCATTTTGACCCCACGGGTGAGATCTTGCGTGGAGCCCCAGATCGAGGGATATTATCAGTGGTCTTGTATGTCTTCCATTTCCTAATAATTGCTCCCACAGTTGATTTCTTCAAACCAAGCTGCTTACCTATTGCAGATTCAGTCTTCCCAGCCTGGTGCAGGTCTACAATTTTGTTTCTGGTGTCCAGCTCTTTGGTCTTGGCCATAGTGGAGTTTGGAGTGTGACTGTTTGAGGTTGTGGACAGGTGTCTTTTATACTGATAACAAGTTCAAACAGGTGCCATTAATACAGGTAACGAGTGGAAGACAGAGGAGCCTCTTAAAGAAGAAGTTACAGGTCTGTGAGAGCCAGAAATCTTGCTTGTTTGTAGGTGACCAAATACTTTTTTTCCACCATAATTTGCAAATAAATTCATTAAAAATCCTACAATGTGATTTTCTGGATTTCTTTTTTTCTCATTTTGTCTGTCATAGTTGAAGTGTACCTATGATGAAAATTACAAGCCTCTCATCTTTTTAAGTGGGAGAACTTGCACAATTGGTGGCTGACTAAATTATTTTTTGCCCCACTGTATATGTATATACTGTACTCTATATCATCTTCTGCATCTTTATGTAATACATTTATAACTAGCTACTTTAAACTATGCCACGTTGTTTACATACCCTACATTACTCATCTCATATGTATATACTGTACTCAATACCATCTACTGCATCTTGCCTATGCCCTTCTATACCATCACTCATTCATATATCTTTATGTACATATTCTTTATCCCTTTACACTTGTGTGTATAAGGTAGTAATTTTGGAATTGTTAGGTTAGATTACTCGTTGGTTATTACTGCATTGTCGGAACTAGAAGCATTTCGCTACACTGGCATTAACATCTACTAACCATGTGTATGTGACAAATACATTTGATTTTGATTTGATTTGAAACTCCATCTGTGTGCAATCTAATTCTCACATGATCTCAGTATATACATGCACATATTCTGAAAGGCCCCAGAGTCTGCAACACCACTAAGCAAGGGGCACCACCAAGCAAGGAACCACTAAGGACCACCAAGGAGCTCTCCAAACAGGTCAGGGACAAAGTTGTGGAGAAGTACAGATCAGGTTTGGGTTATTAAAAAGTATTCAAAACTTTGAACATCCCACGGAGCACCATTAAATCCGTTATTGAAATATGGAAAGAATATGGCACCACAACAAACCTGCGCAGAGAGAGCCGCCCACCAAAACTTACGGACAAGGCAAGGACAGCATTAATCAGAGAGGCAGCAAAGAGACCAAAGATAACCCTGAAGGAGCTGCAAAGCTCCACAGCGAAGATTGGAGTATCTGTCCATAGGACCACTGTAAGTAGTACACTCCACAGAGCTGGGCTTTACGGAAGATTGGCCAGGAAAAAGCCATTGCTTAAAGAAAAGAATAAACAACATGTTTGGTGTTCGCCAAAAGGCACGTGGGAGACTACCCAAACATATGAAAGAAGGTACTCTCGTCAGATGAGACTAAAATTCAGCATTTTGGACATCAAGGAAAACGCTATGCCTGGCGCACACCTAACACCTCTCATCACTCCGAGAACACGATCCCCACAGTGAAGCATGGTGGTGACAGCATCATCCTGTGGGGATGTTTTACATCGGCAGGGACTGGGAAACTGGTCAGAATTTAAGTAATGGTGGATGGCGCTAAATACAGGGAAATTCTTGAGGGAAACCTGCTTCAGTCTTCCAGAGATATGAGACTGGGATGGAGGTTCACCTTCCAGCAAGACATTGACCCTAAGCATACTGCTAAAGCAACACTTGAGTGGTTTAATTAAATGTCTTGAAATGGCCTAGTCAAAGCCCAGACCTCAATCCCATTGAGAATCTGTGGTATGACTTAAATATTGTGATTGGCAAAAATCCCAGCACTAGATGTGCCAAGCTTATAGAGACATACCCGAAGAGATTTTAAGCTGTAATTGCTGCCAAAGGTGGCTCTATAAAGAATTGTCTTTGAAGGGGTGAATAGTTATGTACGCTCAAGTTTGGAGTTTTTTTGTCTTATTTCTTGTTGACTTCACTATAAAAAATATTTAGCATCTTTAAAGTGGTAGGCATGTTGTATAATTCAAACTATACAACCCCCCCCCCCCAAAAAAAAATGAAATTTTAATTCTAGGTTGTAAGGCAACTAAATAGGGAAAATGCCAAGGGGGATGAACACTTTTGCAAGGCTCTGTATGCCCTGGAAGTCCATTTATCTGAATGTCAGGCTTCATTGAAAAATGGATCTGAATGCATATTTTCTTTAATAACCTTTTAGAGCGCCCCCCTACTTTGTGCAATTTCCGCCTGAAGACATACCCAAATCTAACAGCCTGTAGCTCAGGCACAGAACCAAGGATATGCATATTCTTGGTACCATTTGAAAGAAAACACTCTGACGTTTGTGTAAATGTGAATTGAATGTAGGAGAATTACACACAATAGATCTGGTTTAGATAAAACAATGGAAATAAACCGTTTTTTTATTTTTATATCATCATCTTTAAAATGAACAAGATAAAACAAACATTCAGATAGGATGATGGGGACAATTTCAGTGAAAAATATAAGAGGGCAACAGTACTTGTGCAAAGTTTCATAATGATAACTTCCAAAATGAGTGTGCTACATGACATTTATCATGAAGTCACCCAGATGTCCCACACAAGTAGCCCAAATGTACCCAAGTGGCCAAATTGGTGAAGGTATACATTTTTGAAACAAATAACTACATACAAAATACCAAAATGGTATTCTAACACACCCATGTTATTTTATAAATGTATATATTTTTTTTTCATATTTTTTTTATCAATAATTCCATTTTGGGGGGTAAACAACATAATTATTGATAACAAAATATATATATATACATTTACAAAACAACATGGGTAACTATTTACACACTTTCAATATTTGGAAGACCCTCAGTCCTCTATCAAATAAAATATATTTATACAGCCCCAGCCTAAAACCCCAAACAGCAAGCAATGCAGGTGTAGAAGCACGGTGGCTAGGAAAAACTCCCTAGAAAGACCACAACCTAGGAAGAAACCTAGAGAGGAACCAGGCTATGAGGGGTGGCCAGTCCTCTTCTGGCTGTGCCGGGTGGAGATCACAGTGGTTGTAGAGGGTGCAACAGGACAGCACCTCAAGAGTAAAAATGAACAGTTTAGGGTTCCATAGCCGAAGGCAGAACAATTGAAACTGGAACAGCAGCAAGGCCAGGTGGACTGGGGACAGCAAGGGGTCATCATGCCAGGTAGTCCTGACGCATGGTCCTAGGGCTCAGGTCCTCCGAGAGAGAGAAAGAGAGAATTAGAGAGAGCATACTTAAATTCACACAGGACACCGGATAAGACTCACATTCGGAGTCAGTGTCACTGTGAAAGAAAATGTTCAGTTAGAATAGTTTCACATGAGCCCTTATTCAACAGGTATAATAAACAGATATATGCTGTATATGGAGTACAGGGAACATAAGGTTGAATATATTATTATGACCTGCTAGATCTACTGTCTCTTTTATAATATGACATTTCAGCTAGATCTACTGTCTCTATTATATTATGACAGACCAGCTAGATCTACTGTCTTTATTATATTACAACAGACCAGCTGTATCTACTGTCTCCATTTCACTTTGGTCATTGTTGTGGGCCTGCCCTCCCCTCAACAGCCTCAAGTAGGCTATTTCATGTGGGTTGGGGTGGGGCTGCAGACACATGCATCTCACATTTCATGACATTACATGTTTATATATAGCTTCTAAAATAAAATAAAAATCACAAATAATATTTTATATTATTAATTTCAAACAAGGGCATTTGCATGATAAGAACTTACCAGTCCAAAACGATAAGAACTTACCAGTCTTCTCCCGTTCAAAAAATATTCCTCCACAATTGTGTGTACATCTGTATAAATTGTGTGTACATCTGTATATCTAGACTTAGATTTAGCTTTCCCTGACTTAGTCGCCAAACTGATTGATATATAAACAGCTGAATCTGCGCGTTTACCAAACAATGCAATGCGTAATATGTGTTTCTCCTTCCGGTATGAAACTTCAATAGCGAATTACTCTCTTTACGCTGGAGCTTACTACATGGGTTGGTCTTGCAACACACAAACTTGACCTATTGCCGTTTACCTCAGCTCATTGGCTATCTACCCAGCTAGATTTCAAGACGATCAGTGGTCATTGGGTTAATAGACAGTCAATCAACGAAACAGCGGGCAAATCATTGGTGCACAATGATGTCATGACTTGTTGTCTTCAAATCGGTTTCTTTCAGTCAATTTGTCCCGTGAAATGGCCCATCACGTTTGATCGTGTTACAAACAAACCAGTTGATTGCAGTGAAACCAAACATGACTGGAAAAGTCACGTTCTGTGTGGGTTATTTACCTGGAATGTGTCATCGAAAATGGAATGAGACGGAATTCACGACACAAGCGGTTCACAAAATGTTTCGTGTTAGGCTATAAAAATGGATTTTATTAAACAAAAGATCATTCATTGTGTAACAATGAGCATTGGAATTGCAAACAGACGAAGACCGTCAAAGGTAAACAATTTATTTTAATGCAGTTTGTGATTATGTTACGCCTGTGCTGGTAAAGTTTTTTGTTTTTTATGGGGCTCTATGCTCAGATAATCGCATCGTATTCTTTCGCAGTAAATCCTTTTTTAAATCTGACAACGCAGTTGGATTAGCAAGATTCTAGGCTTTGGATACTTGTGAGACACTTGTATTTTCATGAATGTTTATTATGACTATTTATGTAGCGATCACCGCATGTTGTGGAATTTCAGCCCGCTAGCGGGTTCCGTGCACAAAGGGGTTAATAAACCAGTGGGCTTTCAAGTTTAGTCTAGCATGTGGTCAAATATACAGCCTAATTCAGTGCTTGAGATGAACTGCTTGACGAGACATAAAAATATGAAGGTTAGATTTTCAATATAAAAGTCAAACTTAGAAATTGTAACTCCTTCAACATAATATTTGGTTGAGGAAAATAAACATTTTTGGACAGACACTTATGGCTCTGTATTGATAGACATTATTTGAGCATAAACAGGATTTGGGAGAGAGGCAGTAGAAAAAGGAAGTCGTGGCTGGAAATGTTTGGGGGGGGGGTTGAGATGTACACATGGATACTGTAGGTAGCCTAGTGGTAAGAGTATTGGGCCATTAACTGAAAGGTTGCTGGATCAAATCCCCGAGCTGACAAGGTAAAGATTTTTCTTCTACCCGTGAACAAGGCAGTTAATCCACTGTTCCTTATAAATAAGAATGTGTTCTTAACTGACTTGCCTAGTTCAGTACTGGTTACAGTACCCAAGCAAGGGGAGTTGCATGGGCATCAATACATCAAATATCTACATTAGAAACACTGTTGTTGTGGAAAAAAATCGTCTTCAGAAGCTACCAGATGGTACTCTACCCTACACATTAGAGACTGTTGCTCTATGTACATAGAGTCATTGGTAATTTTAATAATGTTTACATACTTTTTTACCCACTTGTATACAGTGCATTCTGAAAGTATTCAAACCTGTTGACTTTATCCACATTTTGTTATATTACAGCCTTATTCTAAAATGGATGAAAAAAGATGAATCTACATACAATACCCCATAAGGACAAAGCGAAAACAAAAAACATAAATACTTTATTTACATAAGTATTCAGACCCTTTGCTATGAGACTCTAAATTGATCTCAGGGGCATCCTGTTTCCATTGATCATCCTTGAGATGTTTCTACAACTTGATTGGAGTCCACCAGTGTTAAATTCAATTGATTGGACATTATTTGGAAAGGCGTACAGCCGTCTATATAAGGTCCCACAGTTGACAGTGCATGTCAGAGCAAAAACCAAGCCATGAGGTCAAAGGAATTGTCCGTAGAACTCAGAGACAGGATTATGTCGAGGCACCGATCGGGGGATGGGTACCAAAACATTTCTGCAGCATTGAAGGTCCCCAAGAACATAGTAGCCGCCATCATTCTTAAATGGAAGAACTTTGGAAGCGTCAGGATTCTTCCTAGAGCTGGCCCCCCGGGCAAACTGAGCAATCGGGGGAGAAGGGCCTTGGTCAGGAGGTGACCAAGAATCTGATGGTCACTCTGACAGAGCTCCAGAGTTCCTCTGTGGAGGTGGGAGAAACTTCCAGAATGACAACCATCTCTGCAGCACTTCAACCATCAGGCCTTTATGGTAGTGGCCAGACAGACGCCACTCCTCAGTTAAATGCATATGACAGCCCACTTGGAGTTGGCAATAAGCACCTTAAGGACTCTCAGACCATGAGAAACAAGATTCCCTGGTCTAATGAAAACAACATTGAACTCTTTGGCCTGAATGCCAAGCATCATGTCTGGAGGAACCCTGGCACCATCCCTACGGTGAAGCATCATGCTGTGGGAATCTTTTCAGCGGCAGGGACTGGTAGACTAGTCAGGATCGAGGGAAAGATGAACGGAGCAAAGTACAGAAAGATCCTTGATGAAAGCACTCAGGACCTCAGACTTGGGTGAAGGTTCACCTTTCCACAGGATAACGACCATAAGCACACAGCCAAGACAACATAGTAGTGGCCTCGGGAGAAGTCTCTCAATGTCCTTGAGTAGCCCAACCAGAGTCCAGGGATTGAACAGAATCTAACGTCTCTGGAGAGAACTGAAAATAGCTGTGCAGCGATGCTCCCCATCCAACCTGACAGAGATTGAGAGGATCTGCAAAGAAGAATGGGAGAAACTCCCCAAATACTGGTGTACCAGGCTTGTAGCGTCATACCCAAGAAGACTCGAGGCTGTAATTGCTGCCAAAGGTGCTTCAACAAAGTACTGAGTAAATGGTCTGAATACTTATGTAAATGTGATATTTCCATTGTTTAAAAAAATATATGAATTAGCAACAATATCTAGAAACATGTTTTTGCTTTGTCATTATGGGATATTGGGGGATATTGTGTATAGATTAATGAGGGGAAAAAACTATTTAATCCATTTTAGAATAAGGCTGTAATGTAATGTTCTTTTTTTTTCTAAGTCATGGGGTTTGAATAATTTCCGAACGCACTGTATCAGTGCTCTACATATCATTCTTAGTATATAAGAATGATTTGTTTACTTGTTTGTCATATGTTTAGGAGTAACATAAGCATTTCGCTGAACAGTGACTCTTATATCATCTGCATTTATATCATCTGCTAAACAGTGTATAAACTTTTATTTGATTTGAAAGTGTCTGATAATACCTTTCAACAGTGACTACAGTAACTTGTTGTCTTCCCTGAAAATCACCCTGTGTGTGGATAGATTACCAGTGAGACATCTTCTACATGGTCACAAAATGAAACACTAATCAGGGGATAATAAAATGGTTGCCAGGACCTAAATCAGTTCCTAAATCACAACATGCTGTTTCCAGAGACAGGATTTATCCCAAATGGCACCTTATTCCTTATACAGTGCACTATTCCTGAACAAAAGTAGTGCACTACACAGGCAATAGATGGCCATTTGGGACAAAGGCTGAGACAGAGGGGTGCTTAGAGACCCCGGTATACAGACTGTGTTCTGAACCAATTCTAGAGCAGGGAGTTTGAAATAAAAAATACGAGTGTGTATCATTTTCTTTCACACTTTCTGCCTAATGTTGAATATGCAAGAGTATGTACCTTATAAATTTAATGGAAATGTATTCATTTATGCCAACATGTATAGGCACATTTGTTGTTATTATCAAACACATATACAGGCCATATGCAGTATATCACAATGTTGGCATGTGTCATTTCAAAAAGGAAACATGTTGATATTTGAATACCTGAATGACAATCCAAACTGCCTGAATTCCATTGATTATCAAAAAAACATGTTTTCATTATTTCATGGATTATTTCAATTTTTTTTTTTTTTTTGGAGCACAGCACTGTTGTGCTGTAGTGCAGTAAACTCTGTCTTGGAATATCTAATCAAAGGGAAGAGAGACTGCAGATTCTTTCAAACAACACATTATTATAAGATTTGCAAAAATTAAGAAAATCAACCATCACCAAGAATGGCTCAGAGTTGAAAGCTCAAACATAGCCGGGTCTCTGCTTTTACAGAGAAAATACAACCCCTTTCTGTATACGTGGCTGTCAGCAGATACTGTGCAAAACGTAATTAGTTGTCTGTACAGACTTAAGACAGCACAAGGTTGATAGCCCGAGGGCTCGACTGTACAACTGCATTAACAACAGCAAAACACTATAATGTGCTCCTTTCTGCAAGTTCCATATATGTGACTTTCGGTAGATAGTAAACCCACGGGATGTCACATACTGTGGTCACAGCCAAGCGGACCTTAGCAATACGCCCCAAAGTCCCAGAATGACAAGTTTGTATCAGGTTAGAGAAAACAATTCTTTAAACAGTAAAACACGGGATAGCGTGACTAATTATGATATTTTCCACGATAGCTCACGTGTGATGTGATTCGGCCGCTAACGGAACGAGTGGAGTAAAAGACCAGCAACACTCCGTATTATTCAGAGCCGCATGAAATGACACCATACATTCTACAGACCCTACTGTGATGAGACCCTCATGTGATGAGGTCACAAATCCAATTTGTTATTTCTTTTTTATTTCACCAGGTAGGCCATTTGAGAACAAGTTCTCATTTACAACTGGGACCTGGCCAAGATAAAGCAAAGCAGTGAGACAAAAACAACAGAGTTACACAAAGGATAAACAAACGTACAGTCAATAACACAATAGAAAATCTGCATACAGTGTGTGCAAATGAAGTAAGGAGGTAAGGCAATAAATATGCGATAGTGGCAAAGTAATTACAATTTAGAAATGAACACTGGTGTGACAGATGTACAGATGAGGATGTGCAAGTAGAAATATTGGTGTGCAAAAGACCAGAAAAAAAACAAAAAACAAATATGGGGATGAGGTAGGTAGATGGTTGAATGGCCTATTTGCAGATGGGCTGTGTACAGCTGCAGCAATCAGTAAGCTGCTCTGACAACCGATGCTTGAAGTTAGTGAGGGAGATACAGTGAGGAGAACAAGTATTTGATAACCTGCAAAATCGGCAGTGTTTCCTACTTACAAAGCATGTAGAGGTCTGTCATTTTTATCATAGGTACACTTCAACTGTGAGAGACGGAATCCAGAAAATCTAATTGTATAATTTTTAAGTAATTAATTAGCATTATATTGCTTGACATAAGTATTTGATCACCTACCAACCAGTAAGAATTCCAGCTCTCACAGACCTGTTAGTTTTTCTTTAAGAAGCCTTCCTGTTCTCCACTCATTACCTGTATTAACAGCACCTGTTGGAACTCGTTACCTGTATAAAAGACACCTGTCCACACACTCAATCAAACAGACTCCAACCTCTCCACAATGGCCAAGACCAGATAGCTGTGTAAGGACATCAGGGATAAAATTGTAGACCTGCACAAGGCTGGGATGGGCTACAGGACAATAGGCAAGCAGCTTGGTGAGAAGGCAACAACTGTTGGCGCAATATTAGAAAATGGAAGAAGTTCATTTTGCCCACCTCGTGGGGCATCAATGATCACGAGGAAGGTGAGGGATCTGCCCAGAACTAAATGGCAAGACCTGGTCAATGACCTGAAGAGAGCTGGGACCACAGTCTCAAAGAAAACCATTAGTAACACACTACGCAGTCATGGATTAAAATCCTGCAGCGCACGCAAGGTTCCCCTGCTCAAGCCAGCGCATGTCCAGGCCCGTCTGAAGTTTGCCAATGACCATCTGGATGATCCAGAGGAGGAATGGGAGGTCATGTGGTCTGATGAGACAAAAATAGAGCTTTTTGGTCTAAACGCCACTGGCCGTGTTTGGAGGAAGAAGGAGGATGAGTACAACCCCAAGAACACCATCCCAACTGTGAAGCATGGAGGTGGAAACATCATCATTTTGGGACGCTTTTCTGCAAAAGGGACAGGATGACTGCACCGTATTGAGGGGAGGATGGATGGGGCCATGTATCGCGAGATCTTGGCCAACAACCTCCTTCCCTCAGTAAGAGGATTGAAGATGGGTAGTGGCTGGGTCTTCCAGCATGAAAACGACCCGAAACACACAGCCAAGGCAACTAAGGAGTGGCTCCGTAAGAAGCATCTCAAGGTCCTGGAGTGGCCTAGCCAGCTCCAGACCTGAACCCAATAGAAAATCTTTGGAGGGAGCTTAAAGTCCGTATTGCCCAGCGACAGCCCCGAAACCTGAAGGATCTGGAGAAGGTCTGTATGGAGGAGTGGGACAAAATCCCTGCTGCAGTGTTTGCAAACCTGGTCAAGAACTACAGGAAACGTATGATCTCGCTAATTTTAAACAAAGGTTTCTGTACTAAATATTAAGTTCTGCTTTTCTGATGTATCAAATAGTTATGTCATGCAATAAAATGCAAATGAATTGCTTAAAAATCATACAATGTGATTTCCTGGATTTTTGTTTTAGATTCCGTCTCTCACAGTTGAAGTGTACCTATGATAAATTACAGACCTCTACATGCTTTGTAAGTAGGAAAACCTGCAAAATCGGCAGTGTATCAAATACTTGTTCTCCTCACTGTAAGTCTCCAACTTCAGTGATTTTTGCAAATCGTTCCAGTCATTGGCAGCAGAGACCTGGAAGGAAAGGTGGCCAACGGAGGTGTTGGTTTTGGGGATGACCAGTGAAATGTACCTGCTGGAGCGCGTGCTATGGCGTGACTAGCGCGTGACTGTTGCTATGGTGGCCTGTGAGCTGAGATAAGGCGGGGCTTTACATAGCAAAGACTTATAGATGACCTGGAGCCAGTGGGTTTAGCGACGAATATGTAGCGAGGACCAGCCAGCGAGAGCATACAGGTCGCAATGATGGGTAGTATATGGGGCTTTGGTGACAAAATGGATGGCACTGTGATAGACTGCATCCAATTTGCTGAGTAGAGTGTTGGAGGCTATTTTGTAAATGACATCGCAGAAGTCAAGGATCGGCAGGATATTCAGTTTTATGAGGATATATTTGGCAGCGTGAGTGAAGGAGGCTTTGTTGCGAAACAGGAAGCCAATTCTAGATTTAACTTTGGATTGGAGATGCTTACTGTGAGTCTGGAAGGAGAGTTTACAGTCTAGCCAGAAACCTCGGTATTTGTAGTTGTCCACACATTCTAAGTCAGAACCGTCCAGAGTAGTGATGCTAGGCAGGCTGGTGGGTGCGGACAGCGATTGGTTGAAGAGCATGCATTTAGTTTTACCTGCGTTTAAGAGCAGTTGGAGGCCACGGAAGGGGTGTTGTATGGCATTGAATGTTTGTTAACCTTTTTTGGATAGGGGGCAGCATTTTCACTTTTGGATGAATAGCGTGCCAAGAGTGAACTGCCTCCTACTCCATCCCAGATGTTGCACTTCCTATGGCTTCCACTAGATGTCAACAGTCTTTAGAACCGGGTTCGATGCTTCTACTGTAAAGTGGGGGCGAATGAGAGGGGAATGAGTCAGAGGTAGATACAGCCATGTCTCATAGTGACATCATGAGATTTGCCAATGAAAGAGGAATATACAGAATACAGTAATAATACAAATTGAGTGGAGTTTCCCATCTTCCCTTTGCAAGTTTCCTAACTTTCTTTGTTGTTACTTTAACTTCTTGATCCTACTTGAGACGCAGACGTCTCAAGTAGGCACCTGGAAATGCAAATGCGCTACGCTAAATGCTAAATGTACTCGTTAAAACTCAAACGTTCATTAAAATACACATGCAGGGTATTGAATTAAAGCTACACTCGTTGTGAATCTAGCCAACAAGTCAGATTTTTATAATGCTTTTCGGCGAAAGCATGAGAAGCTATTATCTGATAGCATGCAACACCCCAAAATGCCTGAAGGCGACGTAAACAAAATAATTAGCGTAGCCGGCGCTACACAAAAACGCAGAAATAAAATATAAAACATTCATTACCTTTGATGATATTTTTTGTTGGCACTCCTATATGTCCCATAAACATCACAAATTGGTATTTTTCCCGATTTAAATCCGTCCATGAATGCCCAAAATATCCATTTGTATAGCCTGTCTGCTTCACGAAAAAAGCTCTCTTCCAACACGCAACGTCATTTTTAAAAATGATATAAGTTGCCTATATTCTTTGACAAAACACTTCAACCTACTTTTGTAACCCAACTTTAGGTATATTGTAAACGTTAATAAGCGATCAAATTGATCACTGGGCGATCTGTTTTCAATAGCAGCTACTCAAGAAAACAATGTCAATTTTTCAATCTTCCAAAATCGATTGAGGTAGGCTGGATGGAATGACGGATCTATTGGTAATGTCTCAAAGGATTTTTGTCAATGAAAATGAGCTGTAGGAATTGCATCCGTGTCCATATTAAATTTGGTTTCCTTTAAACAATCCATGAAAGGGGCGCATGGATACTTTTTTCAGCTTTCAGTGACCAGTTTTTCTTGCGCTTTTCGATGAAACACACGCTCTGTTATAGTCACAGCCGTGATTTAACCAGTTTTAGAAACTTCAGAGTGTTTTCTATCCACACATACTAATCATATGCATATACTATATTCCTGGCATGAGTAGCAGGACGCTGAAATGTTGCGCGATTTTTAACAGAATGTTCGAAAAAGGAGGGGGTAGGATGAAGAGGTTTTAAGGTTGGATCCAACATGCAGTACCTCCAGCAGGAAGAGAGGGAATAACCATTTGTCCACTAGCTCAGGGACAAGCTACACTATTCACAGCCCTGTGTAATGTTCAATGTAATTGTATTGTTCAAATAAAAGGAAATGTATGGTTTAAACATGTCTTTAATGTTTGTTTGTTTAAGCTGTTATTGATAATTCCCTAATTATTAATACATGTGTTTACATCATTATGCCTTTATGTATGTATTATGAATGACCAAAGGTGTCTGACCTTATATTAAGTATAGCGTCATATGATAAAAATAATTTATGTATGTGTCATAAATTACCAAATGGGTCTGACTTCATAGTAAGTACAACATCATATGAGATAAGGCATTAAAATATGTGTTATAAATGACCAAAGGGGTCTGACTTTTAAAGTAAGTACAGCATCAAGTGGTATAGAGTCTTCATGGATGTGTAATGAGGTGTCTCACTTCAAACTAAATATTAGGACTACAGGACTCTACATAAAGTGTCAATAAATAGGTTATTAATGATTTAGGATAGTTCTCTGATTATCCTCAGGTTTCTGTAGGGTGTGATAGGTATTTAAATGTGTGGATGCAAATCTTGCATTTGTGTGTGTGTTTGGGTGTGTGTGGGTATGTGTGTCAGAACAAAGATGATTTGGCATAGTCGAACCTGAGACCATCACACTAGGTATTCCTCTAATGTTGCCAAGCTGGAGACCGGGGCTTGATTACAGCCTTTTGCAATGGTACCATCCTTTTGTGGCTGATCTTTCAGCAGATTTTCGGGGTGTGAATATGTCAAAGACCTGGTGGGCCCAACACCACACGGCATGGCTCGTGTTTGCTCTGTGTGTGTTTGTTAACTGAGGAACATGTAACTTAGTTTCAGAAGAAAGCCACTTTCACTTTCTTTAGTTTGGGTGCTTTCATCAAAGTAAGTGTTTCTTGGTGTAACGTCGTCCCTATGCTATTGCACACACAGCACATATAAGCCTGGAATATCAACCATTCAAAGTTGGCCTTATTGGGAGTGACCATAGAATTCTATAGGAGTGACCTTACTAAGTAAAGTATATGCAGTGTCACTACTTAACACAGTCAAGAAGTTATAATTATTGCTAAACCCTGCCCATTTCCAAAATGTATCTTGTTAAAATTAGATTTCAAACCTAACCCTAACTAATAAATGCCAAGTTTGATGCGTTGGTCAACCAGACTTTCCACATATTTGGGTGGAAGTGTTTGGTAACGGGATTAGGTGTAATGTGACTAACATGACATCACTTTAGAGCATATGCCATCCTTCAGCACAAGTCACCCTTTAAAAAGCACATGCTTATAGTTAGCTATGTCACATTTGACATTGGTGATTACATAACACAATTCTGACCCCATTTATGAACATTTTATAAAGCATGACAGATGGTTATAGATACTTTGTAACACATCTATGTAGTGGTTATAATGTCTCTATAAGCTGATTGTCATTTAAAGCAGGAACCAAACGTGTGTGAGCGTAAATTTGTGAGTTCAGTTCAGTCAATTTATCCAACAAAAGAAAAAACGAGGTAACCCCTGTTTCTGCTCTGGGAAATATTCAGTCTCCAGTCCAGAATGGTCCATTAGAACATTTACTTTGTGCATGACACAAGTAATCTTTCCAACAATTGTTTACATACAGTTTATATCGCTTATAATTCACTGTATCACAATTCCAGTGGGGCAGAAGTTTACAAGTCGACTGTGCCTTTAAACAGCTTGGAAAATTCCAGAAAATTATGTAATGTCTTTAGAAGCTTCTGATAGGCTATTTGACATAATTTGAGTCAATTGGAAGTGTACCTGTGGATATATTTCAAGGCCTACCTTCAAACTCAGTGCATCTTTGCTTGACATGGGAAAATCAAAAGAAATCAGCCAAGACCTCAGAAAAAAAATTGTGGACCCCCACAAGTCTGGTTCATTCTTGGGAGTAATTTCCAAATGCCTGAAGGTACTATCTGTACAAACAATAGTACGCAAGTAATAACACCATGGAACCACGCAGCCATTATACCGCGCAGGAAGGAGACGCATTCTGTCTCCTTGAGATGAACGTACTTTGGTGAGAAAAAATGCAAATCAATCCCAGAACAACAGCAAAGGACCTTGTGAAGATGCTGGGGGAAACAGGTACAACCGTATCTATATCCACAGTAAAACGAGTCCTATATCACCATAACCTGAAAGGCCACTCAGCAAGGAAGAAGCCACTGCTCCAAAACCGCCATAAAAAGGCAGACTACGGTTTGCAACTTCACATGGGGACAAAGATCGTGTCACGTCCTGATGTGTGTCCCCTCTTCCTGTGATTGTCTCCACCCTCTCCAGGTATTGCTTATTTTACCAAGTTTTGTTATACCTGTCTCTCTCTGCCAGTTCATCTTGTATGTAAGTCAAGTCAACCAGGGTGTTTTTCCCATACACCTTTTGCTAGTCTCTTCTTGCTAGTCTTCCCCGGTTTTGACCCCTGCCTGACTCTGGACTACTTTCCCGTCTGCCTGATCATCCTGCCTACCTTGACCTTGATTCTGCCTGTCCTTGAGTACCTTTTGGTTTTGACCCTTTTGCCTGTCCACGGCCTATCTCTTGCCTTAACCTATTGGATTAATACATATTGTAAGACTCCAACCATCTGCCTCTAGTGTCTGCATCTGGGTCTTAACCTTGTATCATGATAGTACGAACTGGACATGACAAACCAAGCAGACTTGGACCCGCTCCGCCAAGCTGTCCCTGCAGGGAGCAACCATTGGGAGACATCAGGAGTCACATATTTTTGAGCTATAGCCATCTTCGTTTTCTTCAGACCGATTGAAGATAGTATAATTAATTACGCTAATGTCGTGACGGGCTCGCTCATGAGCTATGGAAGTTTGGGAACAACAATCTGCCATTTGCGGTCATTTAGTGGAATTCGTGGCAGAGGTGAGAAAAGTTTTGGAGTCTCCGGTATCCGGGAGAAAGGCGGCCAGCAAACTGCTTGACTTATGTCAAAACTCTCGTAGTGTGGCAGACTACGCAATGGATTTCGCACGTTGGCCGCTGAGAGTGCCTGGAATCCTGAGTCTCTTTTCGATACTTTTCTGCACGGATTATCTGAGGTGGTAAAGGATGAGCTAGCTGCTCGGGAACTGCCTGCGAACCTCAACTCCCTTTTCGCCTTAACCATTAATAAGCCTTTTTCGAACATTCTGTTAAAAATCGCGCAACTTTTCAGCGTCCTGCTACTCATGCCAGGAATATAGTATATGCATATGATTAGTATGTTTGGATAGAAAACACTCTGAAGTTTCTAAAACTGGTTAAATCACGGCTGTGACTATAACAGATCGTGTGTTTCATCGAAAAGCGCAAGAAAAACTGCTCACTGAAAGCTAAAAATAATATCCATGCGTCACTTTCATGGATTGTTAAAAGGGCACAAAATTAATTATGGACCTGCATGCAATTCCTACAGATTCCACACGATGTCGCCATTGTCGTCATTATCCGGGTAGTTTTTTGTTGGTAAATCCAACTAACTGGATTCCATTTCTTCCGGTCTCCGCCAGGATGTTTTGAAGTGCACATTTTCGGCCATTGATTTGAAGACGAGGAGCTATTGAATACACATCGCCAAGTGATCATTTTGATAGATTTTAAACGTTTACTAATACCTAAAGTTGGATTACAAAAGTATTTCGAAGTGTTTTGTGAAAGTTTATCGTCGACTTTTTTAATTGTAAAAAATGACGCTGCGTTTTAAAACAATGTTTTTTTCTGAATTACACAGCTTCCATAGATGGCTATTTTGGGTATATATGGACCGATTTAATCGAAAAAAAGACCCAATAGTGATGTTTATGGGGCATATAGGAGTGCCAAGAAAGAAGCTTGTCAAAGGTAATGAATGTTTTATATTTTATTTCTGCGTTTTGTGTAGCGCCGGCTACGCTAAATCTTTTGTTTACGTCGCATTCAGGCATTTTGGGGTGTTGCATGCTATCAGATAATAGCTTCTCATGCTTTCGCCGAAAAGCATTTTAAAAATCTGACTTGGCTAGATTCACAACGAGTGTAGCTTTAATTCTATACCCTGCATGTGTATTTTGATGAACGTTTGAGTTTTAACGAGTACATTTAGCATTTAGCGTAGCGCATTTGCATTTCCAGGTGCCTAGTTGAGACATCTGCGTCTCAAGTAGGATCAAGAAGTTAAAACCTCTTAGGGATCCCTTAAAGCACCAATCCTGTTAATGGGTTAGATTAGACAACATCCGATGAAATTACAGAGCTCCAAATTCAAACTACAGAAATATAAATATTCAACATTTACTAAAATTTAAGTGTAATACATCAAAATAAGGCTTAACCTCACTAGGGTAGGGGGGCACTATTTTCACCTCCGGATGAAAAGCGTGCCCAAAGTAAACTGCCTGCTACTCAGGTCCAGAAGCTAGGATATGCATATAATTGGTATATTTGGATAGACACTCCGGAGTTTCTAAAACTGTTGACATAATGTCTGTGAGTATAACAGAACTGAAATGGCAGGCAAAAACCTGAGAAAAATCCATCCAGGAAGTGGGATTTTCTTTTATGTTTGTGGTTTACCATTGACTGCCTATTCAGATTCCATTGATTTAGGACTCAAATTGCACTTCCTATGGCTTGCACTAGATGTCAACAGTCTTTAGAAATTGTTTCAGGCTTGTATTCTGAGAAATTAGGGAGTAAGACCACTCTGAATGAGTGGACACTGCAGTGTCCCAGAGGTTTTTCATGCGCGCGACCGAGAGTGCGCCTTTCTTTGTTTTCCTTTTATATTGACAAAGCTTTTGTACGGTTGAAATATTATTTAATTTTCTGATTAAAAACAACCTGAGGATTGATTACAAACATCGTTTGACATGTTTCTACGAACTTTACGTCTGATTTTTCGTCTGCCTGTTGCCTTTGAGCCTGTGGATTACTGAACAAAATGTGCGAACAAAACTGAGGTTTTTGGATAAATAGAGGGACTTAATAAACAAAACAAACATTTATTGAGTAAATGGGAGTCTTGTGAGTGCAACTATATGAAGATCATAAAATATAAGTGATTCATTTTATTGCTATTTCTGACTTGTGTAACTCGTCTATTTGGCTGGTAACTGTTTTGTAATGATTTGTCTGCTGGGCGCTGTTCTCAGATAATTGCATGGCATGCTTTTGCCATAAAGCCTTTTTGAAATCTGACACCGTGGTTGGATTCACAAGAAGTGAATCTATAACCTCTAGCGTCGAGCAATCCCGTATCCGGGAGCGTAATCATAGCCTCAAGCTCATTACCATAACGCAATGTTTCCTATTCATGAAAATCGCAAATGAAATGAAATACATATATTCAAACACAAGCTTAGCTTTTTGTTAACAACACTGTCATCTCAGATTTTCAAAATATGCTTTTCAACCAAAGCTACTCAAGCATTTGTGTAAGAGTATTGATAGCCTAGCATAGCATTAAGCCTAGCATTCAGCAGGCAACATTTTCACAAAAACAAGAAAAGCATTCAAATAAAATAATTTACCTTTGAAGAACTTCGGATGTTTTCAATGACGAGACTCTTAGTTAGATAGCAAATGTTAAATTTTTCCCAAAATATTATTTGCGTAGACGAAATAGCTCAGTTTTGTTCATCACGTTTGACTAAGAAAAAGACCGGAAAATGCAGTCACTTACAACGCCGAACTTTTTTCCAAATTAGCTCTATAATATCGACAGAAACATGGCAAACGTTGTTTAGAATCAATCCTCAAGGTGTTTTTCACATATCTATTGATAATCTATCAGTGCTGGCAGTTGGCTTGTCATCAGAACCAAACGGAAAAATACTGCAGCTGGAGATTACGCAATAATTGTTACGGAGTACACCAAGCGACCACCTGGTAGATGTAGTCTCTTATGGTCAATCTTCCAATGATATGCCTACAAATACGTCACAATGCTGCAGACACCTTGGGGAAAACGTGGAAAACGTAAGCTGACTCCTAGCTCCTTCACAGCCATATAAGGAGTCATTGCCATGAGGCGGTTTCAAAAAATGCGGCACTTCCTGATTGGATTTTTATCTGGGTTTTTTCTGTAACATCAGTTCTGTGGCACTCACAGACAATATCTTTGCAGTTTTGGAAACGTCAGAGTGTTTTCTTTCCAAAGCTGTCAATTATATGCATAGTCATGACAAAATATCTTGTCTAAAACGGGAACGTTTTTCATCCAAAAATGTAAATAGAGCCCCATATAGCCAAGAAGTTAAACCGATGTATTACACTTGTATGTTTTATGAATTTTATGAGTATTTCTGTTTTTGAATTTGGTGCTCTGCAATTTCAGTGGATGTTGACCAGGTGGGACCGTCCCACACCCACTAGAGAGGTTAACTTCTTGTTAACCTCTAGTAACTACCCATCCCGGGTCCAGGAGCGTAATCATCGACTAACACTAATTAGCATAACGCAACGGACATAAATATTCCTAGAAAATATTTCTATTCATGAAAATCACAAGTGAAATATATTGAGACACAGCTTAGCCTTTTGTTAATAACCCTGTCATCTCAGATGTTCTAAATATGCTTACAGCCAAAGCTAGACAAGCATTTGTGTAAGTTTATCGATAGCCTAGCATAGCATTTTGTCCAGCTAGCAGCAGGTAACTTGGTCACGGAAATCAGAAAAGCAATCAAATTAAATCGTTTACCTTTGATGAGCTTCGGATGTTTTCACTCACGAGACTCCCAGTTAGATAGCCAATGTTCCTTTTTTCCTCAAAATATTATTTATGTAGGCAAAATAGCTCCGTTTGTTCTATACGTTTGGCTGAGAAATCGCCCGGAAATTGCAGTCACGAAAATGCCGAAAAATATTCAAAATTAGCTCCATAATATCGACAGAAACATGGCAAACGTTGTTTTTCAAGGTATTTCTTAAATATCTATTCGATAATATATATTGTTTTTTCAGTAGGACCGATTGGAATAATGGCTACCTCTGTATTTTACGCGAGAATCACTCTGGGAGCCATCAGGTGACCAGTTGCGCAATGTAGCCGCTTACGGGTATTCTTCAATATAAATGCGTAAAACTCGTCACAATGTTGTAGACACCTTGGGGAATACGGAGAAAAAGTAATCTGGTTGATAGCCCATTCACTGCTCAATAGGGACGCATTGGAACGCAGAGCTTTCAAACGATGGGACACTTCCGGATTGGATTTTTCTCAGGCTTTCGCCTGCAATATCAGTTCTGTTATACTCAGACAATATTTTTACAGTTTTGGAAACTTTAGAGTGTTTTCTATCCTAAGCTGTCAATTATATGCATATTCTAGCATCTTGTCCTGACCAAATATCCTGTTAAATACTGCCCCCTAGTCACAAAAGGTTAATCCAGCCGCTGTGTCAGAATTATAAAAGGCTTTACAGCGAAAGCAAACTACACGATTATCTGAGGATAGCACCCCACATAGAAAAACATGAAAATCATTTTTCAAACAGGCAGTGTCACGTTCTGACCTTAGTTCTTTTATCATGTCTTTGTTTTAGTATGGTCAGGCTGTGAGTTGGGTGGGTTGTCTATGTTAGTTTTTCTATGATTTGCAATTTCTATGTTTGGCCTGGTATGGTTCTCAATCTATCGTTGTCCCTGATTGAGAACCACATTTAGGTAGCCGGTTTTCTATTGTGTTTCGTGGGTGATTGTTTTCTGTGTCTGTGTGTTCCAAACGGAACTGTTTTGGTTTTCGTTTCTGTCTTTCTATTTGTTATTTTGTATTTTCGTGTTCAGTGATTTTGTTCATTAAAACATGACGAACACGTACCACACTGCATATTGGTCCGATCTCTCATACTCCTCGTCAGAGGAGGACGAATCCCGTTACAGGCAGGTGCAACACAAAAGTCAAAAATAACGATATCATAAATGTTAGACGATCTTCATCATTTTGCAATCCCAAATGTCTCAGTGACACAATGAATGGTCGTTTTGTTCGATAAATTCCTTTATATCCACAAAATGTCCATTTATTTGGTGCGTTTGATTCAGAAATACACTGGTTCCAACTCGCCCAACATGACTACAAAGTATCTAATAAGTTACCTGTAAACCCTAAAATGTAAATAATCTATCAAATTTAAGACGAGATAAACAGTTTCCAATACCGAAGAAAAACACGGCGCGCGCTCTTGTTCTCGCTCACCAAAATACTTGACACCTTCTGAGTGACATGGAATGAATAGCACTACTTCTTCATTTCTCAAAAGAAGAACATCAAACAATTTCTAAAGACTGTTGACATCTAGTGGAAGCCATAGTTACTGCAATCTCGGCCCTAATAAATCATGTTTCCCATGGAAATGCATTGGAAAACACAATGACCTAAAAAAAAAAACATTCCCTGGATGGATTGTGCTCGGGGTTTAGCCTGCCAAATCAGTTATGTTATACTCACAGACATTATTTGAACAGTTTTAGAAATTTTAGAGTGTTTCCTATCCAATACTACAGTTTTCTTTTGGCATACTTTTCATCCGGACGTGAAAATACTGCCCCCTATCCCGAAGAAGTTTAAAATTGATGGACACCTAGGGAACACAAGAGTGAGAGGAGGTCTGGTCTCGGGCACACTCGTGCACCCGATATAGCGCGTTCACCTCCTATGGAATATGGAAGTTTCCGAAGGCAGTTCTTCTGAGAGGGGTCGAAGCAACCCGAGCTCTCTCGTGAATCTACGATACGTGAGTTGGATACTCCTGAGCCTATGCAGTTAGGAAGAACTTGGCTATTAGTTTGGGAGCGCTCACGGATGATGAATAATAACTGTTGTCTGTACTGTGGAGAGGCAGGACACAGCATACTTCTACCAGAGCCAGCTGCGCTTTGGTGTGGGTCCTTTACATTCCAAGCTTGATTCAGAAAATCTACCTGACAGTAAATTGGTCCATTATGTGATTCCAAACCAAAACCTTTAGGGTTACTGAAATGTTCTAGTTTTCCTTGTGGTGTCTTGGAGAAACTGGAATTGGAGAAAATATGTGACCCTAGGAAATCAAAGCTGTGGAATCTCCAGACAAATATCCTCTCTCATTCATATTATGTCTCTCTCCCCTCTCTCCCTCCCACCCTGTCATCCCATATCTCTCCCTACACATCACAGCCGTCACTCAGAGAGCTACTGACTTGTTC
This sequence comes from Oncorhynchus clarkii lewisi, assembly GCF_045791955.1. Lineage (NCBI taxonomy): Eukaryota > Metazoa > Chordata > Actinopteri > Salmoniformes > Salmonidae > Oncorhynchus > Oncorhynchus clarkii. The sequence continues at coordinate 28,821,694 of NC_092164.1, forward strand.
TATGACAGTGTCATTCTTCCCATGCTAGGACAGTGAACACATTGTTCATGGGATAAACATGATTGGATAAAAATGCAGTGCTTATCTACTGGACTATCTTGATTATGGTGGAAAATCTGTTTCGTTTTTCTATTTGCTCTGGTAAATAGTCAGTCTCCAGTTCAGTGTAGTCCAGGATGCTGCTGAGTGTTTGTGTGCTGACTGAGTGGAATGGATGTACCAGTATAAATGCCTCAGACACTGCAGGAGGAAAACTGTATCCAGAATGAGCAATGCCCTCTCCATCTGTTTTTATCCTTCCTTCTCTTACAGGGATATCCCTCTTTAGTGGCTCACATGAATTTTTTTATAAAACAATATTGTAACATGGAGCATATTTCCTCCTGACTGTAAAAACAAACAATGCCGCCAAAACAATCATATGTTACCTTGTTGCTGGCACATAGTGCCTGGTAACACTCTGCCTCAAAGTGGGACTTGTAGGAGTGTGGTTAAAATGTAGGCAGGAGAGGGAGCAAGCCTGCAACAGCTGTATTAGATGGGCATTTTATAAAATGACAAAATTAATCAATCTAATATCATGGTGACATTATTATTTTTGGAGAGCTCAATTGATTCTGAGTTCGGGCATATAAAGTTTATATCTGAAAACAATTTGTTAGATGCATACTTTCCGAATTCCCAAACTCACATCCTTATTTAGCCCATTACTCAGCCAATTAAAACCCGTGAGATGTCTTTGCCACTCCTGCCCACAGACTGCCATTCAAGTCTGCCAGTCAAGGCGTTCTTAAACCATACGTCTCGACAGAGAGAGAGCCAGCTGGTAGGAGAGATTAAATAATATGTGACGATGTGCATAGGTGTACTGTACAGTGCACTCGGAAAGTATTCAGACCCCTCCACATTTTATTACATTACAGCCTTATTCTAAAATTGATTAAATATATATTTTGCTCATCAATCTACACATAATACCCAAAAATTACAAAGCAGAAACAGAAATACATTATTTACATAAGTATTCAGACCCTTTGCTATGAGACTCAAAATTCAGCTCAGAGCATTCCTGTTTCTATTGAGTCCATCTGTGGTAAATTCAATTGATTGGACATGATTTGAAAAGGCACACACCTGTTTATAGGTCCCAAAAGTTGACAGTGCATGTCAGAGCAAAAGCCATGAGGTCGAATTAATTGTCTGCAGAGCTCAGAGACAGGATTGTGTCAAGGCACAGATCTGAGGAAGGGTACAAAAACATTTCTGTAGCATTGAAGTTCCGCAAGAACACAGTGGCCTCCACCATTCTTAAATGTCGTTTGGAACCATCAAAACTCTTCCTAGAGCTGGGCGCCCGGCCAAACTGAGCAATCGGGGGAGAAGGGCCTTGGTCAGGGAGGTGAAAGACCTCCAGAGTTAATTGAGAACTAATCTAGGCAACCATAGACATACATATACACCTAGAATGTAAACAACCCCATAAACCTATAAACCTCCTAGACAGTACAAAAACACATACATCACCAACGTCACACCCTGACCTAACCAAAACAATAAAGAAAACTAAGAAAACTAAGGTCAGGGCGTGACATGGAGTTTGCCAAAAGGCACCTAAAGGACTCTCAGACCATGAGAAATAAGATTATCTGGTCTGATGAAACCAAGACAAAAGTCTTTGGCCTGAATGCCAAGCGTCATGTCTGGAGGAAACAGTGGCAGAGACTGGGAGACTAGTCAGGATCGAGGGAAAGATGAATGGAGCAAAGTACTGGGAGATCCTTGGTGAAAACCTGCTCCAGAGTTACTTGGACCTCAGACTGGGGCAAAGGTTCACCTTCCAACATGATAATGAACCTAAGCACACAGCCAAGACAACACAGGAGTGGCTTTGGGACAAGTCTCTGAATGTCCTTGAGTGTCCCAGTCAGAGCCGAACTTGAACCCTGATCGAATAACTCTGGAGAGGCCTGAAAATAGCTGTGCAGCGACACTCCCCAACCTGACAGAGCTTGAGAGGATCTGCAGAGAAGATTGGTGAACACTTCCCAAATACAGGTGTTCCAAGCTTGTAGCTTCATACCCAAGAAGACTCAAAGCTGTAATCGTTGCCAAAGGTGCTTCAACAAAGTACTGAGTAAAGAGTCTGAATACTTATGTAAATGTATATTTCAAAAATGTTTAAAAAAAAAGGTCATTGTGTGTCGATTGATGAGGATAAAAAACTATTTAATCCATTTTAGAATAAGGCTGTAACATAACATGGTCTGAATACTTTCCGAAAGCACCGTAAGTAGGGGTGAAACCTAAGTCACATTTTGTCATTGTGTCTATTGACATCAATGCATTACTCAGTGAAAATTTGACTTACAGTAAGTGGAAGTTAAGACTTGCACCATGAGTACGCAAAACAGTGAAAATAATGTTATTCTCTAGTTCTTAATGATGGAGAGCCATTATTTAAGAATCATCCCATCAAACGATGGCGGTGCAGACAAACTATTAGTCTGGAAGCATTCATCACATTACACACACATACTGTACATACACACGTCTGCGTATCTATACAACCTCTGGTGCTCTGAACCCAAACATTGTCTTAGAAGTGTCATTAGTAGTGTCCATTATCTTAATAAGATTGGAAAACTTTGAGGGGTCGCTGTCACAGTCAGACTGAACAAAGTTATATCTGCAGCTTTGTAAGCGAAACATTAATGAATTATGATCACACCAGCTTGCTGTCCCGTTTAGCCCAATTGCCATCGATACATTGAGGTGGAGTCGGTCAGGGTAATTTCCATAAAACCGAAAATGTGATGCGCTAATAGTCCTTTAATAATGAACTTACTGATTGTGGTAGATGTACCACTCATCCCGTCCAACGGGGGCTTCTGACAGCTGCTGTGGCATGTTTTAGCGAGACGAATGAATGTGCCGCATGCAGCCTTGGGAGGAGACGATTGACATTGTCAGATAAACGGGTCCCTTTCTAGTTTGGACAAAACAGCAGTTTAAATGTCATCAGCAAGGTCTAACAGGCTGATTGGGGTTGTGTTTGATGCACCTTCTGCCTGATTACCAGGACTGTGTTTGATGTGCAACACGATATACACACACACAAAAGCACGCAGATGTGTGTACACACACACACAGAAATTAGGTTGTCTGTTGTTGAAAGTTCCAACTGCTCCCTGCTTTGGAAGTCCCTCACACAGAGTGGCATCAAATGGATATGACGAGGGCGTAATAGGGAAAGAAACCACCTCCTCTCTCTCTTTTCTCTGTCTGCACATCAAAGTTTGCCTGCCTGCTGCATTTATCAATGTTGGAATCTTATCTCCATTGTTAAGCTGGTTTACTGCACTTCTACAGCCATTATATTACATGTCAAAGATGTAGGCATTGTGAGAAATGGGACAAAAGAGTCTAACAGCGCTTAGACACACATCAATGTTCCAGTCAAACAACTTCTGCCATTGTACAATGTACATGTCAGTCAAAGGAAAGAACCACAAGATTATTATATCTTGAATGGAAATCACAAGAGGTAGTGGGGAAGCATAAGTTTAAGTTTCAGGCAAATGTTTTCTGAGTAAATCATGGAAATTATTTTCATGTCGCTCTTAACTTAAAATGGCACAGCCCAATTTCTAACAAATTAACCTGATATGTGATATGGCCTGGTCCAGGGTGTGAATTCCAGGGGAGCATATCCCCCCTGAATGAGACCAAATAAAACTTTGTGTGAGGGTCTCTAAATGGTGCAAATTAAACCTTGCTTCTATTTGTATAAAATGCAGTGGTAAATATGTTTTACAGTGGTACAAAAGCTTCCAAATGAAACACACACCACCTCTCTGTCATGGTTTAAACCATTTATTTCTATGTGGCTGCATACACCGCCTCCCAGTCCACTGCAATGTCCGCTCAGTAGTGCTAGATTTGGCCTCAGCTGAGCTCCTTGAAATGCCTAGATTTTCCTTTGTAGTTTCTAATTTTCGCCATTTGTTTGCCATGCACCCTGGATAACAATAGCCTATGCCTTTATTCCAATGAATTTGATTTATCATTTGCTTTTGTCAGTCAGTTGTTTAGAGTGCTCATTGCTTTGTTTCAGGTGCGCACGAGTATTGGTGTTCTTTGTGCTGTCGGTGGCCAGAAGAACTATACCATTCATTTATTTATTTTCTATCAATATTTGTTTTCTTTCCTGGATCAGCTGACGATGGTTGCCAATATCACTAGATACCTAGCCTACAGCTAGACACCAATGCGTATATAATCCATCCAACATTAATGACAGTAGGCCTATAGTTGACTCTTTCTGTTAGAAGTGTTCAATTTTGCAATTGCGTAGTCCTACATTATTTTGGATTTGTGTGCCCATCAGAAATGTTTTCACGGCGAAACAAAATTAAATGTTATGTAGACAGTTACACTTACAATGTATTCTGAGATCGCCAAGATCCAGGAAACATTCAGGGTCAAAAAAAAATACTTATTTCACCGCGACCGGCAATCAGAGTTTACACACCTATTTTTTTTTTTTTAATCGCTACATCACTGGCCTCCGGTAGGCCTATTTGAAGTTCATGGTAATAGGCCTACACATTGTAGCTTAGTCTACTAAATTGATCTGTGTGTTAGGATGACCATCCTGTTTTTCACAGGATAGTTTCAGCCCCATTTCTGGTGTCACTTAAAAAAGTAGGCTAGTTGTGCATCAATTAATGTACTGTATGCCTAATCAATGGCAATTGCAGAATGTCATTAAGCACACTTTTTGGTGTGCTGTAAACAGTCTATTTCCATTCATCAAATGGCACGAGTGTATGCATTGTATTATTTGGATTATTTTGTGTGGACGAACATGCACAAGTAACCTACTTTTTTAAGTGATTTTTTTGACAATCAGATAAAAGGATCATGACTGGTTCTGTTCATGCCACATTAAATGGTAATTCATTTTTACTGTTAAATTACGTCTTCTTTATTAGGCCCATAATTGCACCAAATAGATACCCCCTCGGACATCACGGTATAATTCGAACTCTGGCCTGATCTATAACCTATTCACACATCAAGCAGCAAATTCTTGGTCAAATGTCAAGGTAGAAATTCCCTGCCCAGCTCAATAGTTATAGTGATGCTGGTTTGTTGACAGTAAGAGAGAACCAGTGCCTCATCTGTACACAATTCCATCTTGAGTACAGATGAGGCACAATCGGCATTGATCAACACATATTAAGGCTTCTTGAGCTTGATCGCATTCACATTCCCTTGCCACTCACTTCCTTTGATGTGCTTGTCTGCATCCACTGACTCATAGCTGGGCCATCGAGCTCTCTCTCTCTCTCTCTCTCTCTCTCTCTCTCTCTCCTCTCTCTCTCTCTCTCTCTCTGTCTCTCTCTTTTTAGTGTGGTTTGTGTCTGTAAGCAGGAAGTATCCCACCGTGTATGAAAATGCCATATTACTGAGTCTACCGTTTAAGGTGTAAACTTGGATCAGATAGGGTATCAAAACCGAAATAGTCTATGGTCCTCAAGGTTTCTTTAAAAAAAATGTATCAGTTCTGTTAAGGGGTCCCCATTGTGGTTCTGCAAACTTTCTGATGTCTTTTCAGACGTCTCAAACATGCAACTTGCTTAAATAACAGATCTTTCAAAGAATGCCACACTTTTATAATGATGTATCTGGAAATTCTTTCCCTCATGCAGTTGGAGTCCAGAATGTTGAGAAAGTATGGAGCACATGCAGGGAGGTTGTTTAATTGTGTCTTTTAATCCGGTGTTGCAGTGGAATCCTTGGCTGCAATTTCAGAGAGGTAACAGACAGAGCAATAAATCATATGTCTACTGATGGCAGTTCCAAACGAGCTCTCTCATTGGGCGAGACAAGTACATCGCTTTGTGTGTTACTTACTCCAGGCTCCGCCGCACCATCTGTCTGTGCACTCCAAAACCAGTTGAGCGTACTGTGTGTGTGTGTTTGTGTTCGTGTGTGGCCCCCATATTCATTTCTAAGGACTGACTTGCAATTTATTTTAATTATCTAAAATCAAGTTGAATTCTGTCATGTTTTAAAAGCTTTAAATGTATGTATCATCTTTAATCATCATTCCCCTTCTCTTTTATATCATATTTCACACATATCTTCTTTCTCTCCCCCTCTTTTTCTGATCCAGTCCCTTTCTTTTTTATCTGTCTTTCTTCTTTTTCATATTCCGGAACCCTGGTGCGATAGTCTTACGGCCAGTTGAACATTGCTTACTTGGCTACATACTAATATCTGCATGGGGGCAGGCGACTAGAAGGGTCTCTGATGTATGCTGGGTAGAACAGTAGCAGAAACCGATTGTGTCCCAAAAGGCCCTATGGGCCCTGATCAAAAGCAGCGCACCATATAGGGAATAGAATGTCACTTGGGATACAAGCCTTCATCTATAGCCCTCTCCCTCTACGCCCAAAGACTGATATTGTTCCGGTGCTCTTCTCACAAAAACTCCAAATACTTGTTTATTTTTCAAAAAACAAGCCTGATACTTTGAATAAACTGTTGACATCTAGTGGAAGCCATAGGAATTGCAATCTGGGAGACATATTTACAAAGAAACAATAGGTTCCCATTATTAGAGCCTGGGGGCTCAAAATGAAAAGGCTCCGGTTGGATTTTCACCTGCCATATCAATTTTCTTATTGATGTCTCAGACATTATTTGAACAGTTTTAGAAACTTTAAAGTGTTTTCTATCCAATGCTGCCAATTATATGAAAATTAGCAATTATATGCATATCCTAGCTTCTGGGCCTGAGGCAGGCAGTTTACTTTGGGCACGTCAGTCAGGCAAAATACACCCTCTCTCTAAGAAGTTTTTAAGAATGTGAAATGTCAGAATAATAGTAGAGAGAATAATTCATTTCACCTTTTATTTCTTCCATCACATTCCCAGTGGGTCAGAAGTTTACATACACTCAATTAGTATTTCGTAGCATTGCCTTTAAATTGTTTAACTTGGGTCAAACATTTCGGGTAGCCATCCACAAGCTTCCCAAAATAAGTTGGGTGATTTTTGGCCCATTCCTCCTGACAGAGCTGGTGTAACAGTCAGGTTTGTAGGCCTTCTTGCCCACACACGCTTTTTCAGTTCTGCCCACACATTTTCTATAGGATTGAGGTCAGGGCTTTATGATGACCATTCCAAATCAAATACAATTTATTTATATAGACCTTCGTACATCAGCTGATATCTCAAAGTGCTGTACAGAAACCCAGCCTAAAACCTCAAACAGCAAGCAATGCAGGTGTAGAAGCACGAAGGCTAGGAAAAACTCCCTAGAAAGGCCAAAACCTAGGAAGAAACCTAGAGAGGAACCAGGCTATGTGGGGTGGCCAGTCCTCTTCTGGCTGTGCCGGGTGGAGATTATAACAGAACATGGCCAAGATGTTCAAATGTTCATAAATGACCAGCATGGTCGAATAATAATAAGGCAGAACAGTTGAAACTGGAGCAGCAGCACGGCCAGGTGGACTGGGGACAGAAAGGAGTCATCATGTCAGGTAGTCCTGGGGCATGGTCCTAGGGCTCAGGTCCTCCGAGAGAGAGAAAGAAAGAGAGAATTAGAGAACGCACACTTAGATTCACACAGGACACTAAATAGGACAGGAGAAGTACTCCAGATATAACAAACTGACCCTAGCCCCCCCGACACATAAACTACTGCAGCATAAATACTGGAGGCTGAGACAGGAGGGGTCAGGAGACACTGTGGCCCCATCCGAGGACACCCCCGGACAGGGCCAAACAGGAAGGATATAACCCCACCCACTTTGCCAAAGCACAGCCCCCACACCGCTGGAGGGATATCTTCAACCACCAACTTACCATCCTGAGACAAGGCTGAGTATAGCCCACAAAGACCTCCGCCACGGCACAACCCAAGGGGGGGGGGGGGCAACCCAGACAGGATGACCACATCAGTGAATCAACCCACTCAGGTGACGCACCCCCTCCAGGGACGGCATGAGAGAGCCCCAGTAAGCCAGTGACTCAGCCCCTGTAATAGGGTTAGAGGCAGAGAATCCCAGTGGAAAGAGGGGAACCGGCCAGGCAGACAGCAAGGGCGGTTCGTTGCTCCAGAGCCTTTCCGTTCACCTTCCCACTCCTGGGCCACACTACACTCAATCATATGACCCACTGAAGAGATGAGTCTTCAGTAAAGACCGAGTTTGCGTCCCTGACATGGGTAGGCAGACCATTCCATAAAAATGGAGCTCTATAGGAGAAAGCCCTGCCTCCAGCTGTTTGCTTAGAAATTCTAGGGACAATTAGGTGGCCTGCATCTTGTGACCGTAGCGTACGTGTAGGTATGTACGGCAGGACCAAATCAGAGAGATAGGTAGGAGCAAGCCCATGTAATGCTTTGTAGGTTAGCAGTAAAACCTTGAAATCAGCCCTTGCTTTGACAGGAAGCCAGTTTAGAGAGGCTAGCACTGGAGTAATATGATAAAAATGTTTGGTTCTAGTCAGGATTCTAGCAGCCGTATTTAGCACTAACTGAAGTTTATTTAGTGCTTTATCCGGGTAGCCGGAAAGTAGAGCATTGCAGTAGTCTAACCTAGAAGTGACAAAAGCATGGATTAATTTTTCTGCATCATTTTTGGACAGAAAGTTTCTGATTTTTGCAAAGTTACGTAGATGGAAAAAAGCTGTCCCTGAAATGGTCTTGATATGTTCTTCAAAAGAGAGATCAGGGTCCAGAGTAACGCAGAGGTCCTTCACAGTTTTATATGAGACGACTGTACAACCATTAAGATGAATTGTCAGATTCAACAGAAGATCTCTTTGTTTCTTGGGACCTAGAACAAGCATCTCTGTTTTGTCCGAGTTTAAAAGTAGAACGTTTGCAGCCATCCACTTCCTTATGTCTGAAACACATGCTTCTAGCAAGGGCAATTTTGGGGCTTCACCATGTTTCATTGAAATGTACAGCTGTGTGTCATCCGCATAGCAGTGAAAGTTAACATAATGTTTTCGAATAACATCCCCAAGAGGTAAAATATATAGTGAAAACAATAGTGGTCCTAAAACGAAACCTTGAGGAACACCGAAATTTACAGTTGATTTGTCAGAGGACAAACCATTCACAGAGACAAACTGATATCTTTCCGACAGATAAGATCTAAACCAGGCCAGAACTTGTCCGTGTAGACCAATTTGGGTTTCCAATCTCTCCAAAAGAATGTGGTGATCGATGCTATCAAAAGCAGCACTAAGGTCTAGGAGCACGAGGACAGATGCAGTGCCTCGGTCCGATGCCATTAAAATGTAATTTACCACCTTCACAAGTGCCGTCTCAGTGCTATGATGGGGTCTAAAACCAGACTGAAGCATTTCGTATACATTGTTTGTCTTCAGGAAGGCATTGAGTTGCTGCGCAAAAGCCTTTTCTAAAATTTGAGAGGAATGGAAGATTCGATATAGTCCGATAGTTTTTTATATTTTCTGGGTCAAGGTTTGGCTTTTTCAAGAGAGGTTTTATTACTGCCACTTTTAGTGAGTTTGGTACACATCCGGTGGATAGAGAGCCGTTTATTATGTTCAACATAGGAGGGCCAAGCACAGGAAGCAGCTCTTTCAGTAGTTTAGTTGGAATAGGGTCCAGTATTCAGCTTGAAGGTTTAGAGGCCATGATTATTTTCATCATTGTGTCAAGAGATATAGTACTAAAACACTTAAGAGTCTCTCTTGATCCTAGGTCCTGGCAGAGTTGTGCAGACTCAGGACAACTGAGCTTTGAAGGAATACGCAGATTTAAGGAGGAGTCCATAATTTGCTTTCTAATAATCATAATCTTTTCCTCAAAGAAGTTCATGAATTTATCACTGCTAAAGTGAAAGTCATCCTCTCTTGGGGAATGCTGCTTTTTAGTTAGCTTTGCGACAGTATCAAAAAGGAATTTCGGATTGTTCTTATTTTCCTCAATTAAGTTAGAAAAATAGGACGATCGAGCAGCAGTAAGGGCTCTTCGGTACTGCACAGTACTGTCTTTCCAAGCAAGCCGAAGACTTCCAGTTGGTGTGGCGCCATTTCCGTTCCAATTTTCTGGAAGCTTGTTTCTTATGAAAAATGTTTTTAGTATTTAGGGGTGCAACTGCATCTAGGGTATTGCGCAAGGTTAAATTGAGTTCCTCAGTTAGGTGGTTAACTGATTTTTGTCCTCTGGCGTCCTTGGGTAGACAGAGGGAATCTGGAAGGACATCAAGGAATCTTTGTGTTGTCTGTGAATTTATAGCACGACTTTTGATGATCCTTGGTTGGCAGATTATTTGTTGCAATTGCAAACGTAATAAAATGGTGGTCCGATAGTCCAGGATTATGAGGAAAAACATTAAGATCCACAACAGTTATTCCATGGGACAAAACTAGGTCCAGCGTATGACTGTGACAGTGAGTGGGTCCAGAGACATGTTGGAGAAAACCCACTGAGTCGATGATGGCTCCGAAAGCCTTTTGGAGTGGGTCTGTGGACTTTTCCATGTGAATATTAAAGTCACCAAAGATTACAATATTATCCGCTATGACTACAAGGTCCGATAGGAATTCAGGGAACTCAGTGAGGAACGCTGTATATGGCCCAGGAGGCCTGTAAACAGTAGCTATAAAAAGTGATTGAGTAGGCTGCATAGATTTCATGACTAGAAGCTCCAAAGAAGAAAACTTCATTTTTTTTTTGTAAATTGAAATTTGCTATCGTAAATGTTAGCAACACTTCCGCCTTTGCGGGATGCACGGGGGATATGGTCACTAGTGTAGCCAGGAGGTGAGGCCTCATTTAACACAGTAAATTCATCAGGCTTAAGCCGTTTCAGTCAGGCCAATCACATCAAGATTATGATCAGTGATTAGTTCATTGACTATAATTACCTTTGAAGTAAGGGATCTAACATTAAGTAGCCCTATTTTGAGATGTGAGGTATCATGATCTCTTTCAATAATGACAGGAATGGAGGTGGTCTTTATCCTAGTGAGATTGCTAAGGCGAACACCGCCATGTTTAGTTTTGCCCAACCTAGGTCGAGGCACAGACACGGTCTCAATGGTGATAGCTGAGCTGACTACACTGACTGTGCTAGTGGCAGACTCCACTATGCTGGCAGGCTGGCTAACAGCCTGCTGCCTGGCCTGCACCCTATTTCATTGTGGAGCTAGAGGAGTTGGAGCCCTGTCTATGTTGGTAGATAAAATGAGAGCACCCCTCCAGCTAGGATGGAGTCTGTCACTCCTCAGCGGGTCAGGCTTGGTCCTGTATGTGGGTGAGTCCCAGAAAGAGGGCCAATTATCTACAAATTCTACCTTTTGGGAGGGGCAGAAAACAGTTTTCAACCAGCGATTGAGTTGTGAGACTCTGCTGTAGAGCTCATCACTCTCCCTAACTGGGAGGGGGCCAGAGACAATTACTCGATGCCGACACATCTTTCTAGCTGATTTACACGCAGAAGCTATGTTGCGCTTGGTGATCTCTGACTGTTTCATCCTAACATCGTTGGTGCCGACGTGGATAACAATATCTCTATACTCTCTACACTCGCCAGTTTTAGCTTTAGCCAGCACCATCTTCAGATTAGCCTTAACGTCGGTAGCCCTGCCCCCCGGTAAACAGTGTATGATTGCTGGATGATTCGTTTTAAGTCTAATACTGCGGGTAATGGAGTCGCCAATGACTAGAGTTTTCAATTTGTCAGAGCTAATGGTGGGAAGCTTCGGCATCTCAGACCCCGTAACGGGAGGAGTAGAGACCAGAGAAGACTCGGCCTCTGACTCCGACCCGCTGCTTAATGGGGAAAACCGGTTGAAAGTTTCTGTCGGCTGAATGAGCGACACCGGTTGAGCGTTCTTACAGCATTTCCTTCCAGAAACCGTGAGAAAGTTGTCCGGCTGTTGTCCTAAAGCAATTTTGCCACAACTTTGTAAGTATGCTTGGGGTCATTGTCCATTTGGAAGACCCATTTGCGACCAAGCTTTAACTTCCTGACAGATGTCTTGGGATGTTGCTTCAATATATGCACATAATTTTCCCTCCTCATGATGCAATCTATTTTGTGAAGTGCACCAGACCCTCCTGCAGCAAAGCACCCCCACAACATGATGCTGCCACCCCCGTGCTTCACAGTTGGCATGGTGTTCTTCGGCTTGCAAGCCTCCCCCTTTTCCCTCCAAACATAGCGATTGTCATTATGGCCAAACAGTTCTATTTTTGTTTCATCAGACCAAAGGACATTTCTCCAAAAAGTACGATCTTTGTACCCATGTGCAGTTGCAAACCGTAGTCTGACGTTTTTATGGCGGTTTTGGAGCAGTAACAAATGGTTAATTTGATCAGTCTAAAACTTTGCACATACATTGCTGCCATCTAGTGGACAAAATGAAATTTGCACATGGGCTGGAATAATATGTTATGGCCTTTCTCTTGTATTTCAAAGATGATGGTACAAAAAAAAAATACAAAAGAACGTTTGATTTTTTCTTTGTATTATCTCTATTCTGTTATATTCTCCTACATTCCTTTCACATTTCCAGAGACTTCAAAGTATTTCCTTTCAAATGATACCAAGAATATGCATATCCATGCTTCAGGGCCTGAGCTACAGGCAGTTGGATTTGGGTATGTCATTTTAGGCGAAAATTGAAAAAAAGGGGTGTATCCTCTAACCTCTCTAGGTTATGTGGGACGCTAGCGTCGCATAACCCTAACCTTTGATGATCTTCATATGGTGGCAATCAGAAGACATTAATTTACTCAATAAATGTTCCTTTTGTTCGATGAAGTCTCTTTATTTCCAAAAACCTCCATTTTGTTAGTGCGTTTTCTTCAGTAATCCACAGGCTCAAACTCAGTCAAAACTATCAGACAAAAAAATCTAAATTGTAGCCGTAAAGTTCATAGAAACATGTCAATCGATGTTTATATTCAATCCTCAGGTTGTTGTTTTTTTGCCTGAATGATCTATAATATTTCAACCGGACAATAACGTTGTCAATATAAAAGGTAAACAAGAAATGCACATGGGCCTGAAAAAAACTCTTCGACAAGTTAGGGTCCACGCGTTCAGACTGGTCTTACTCCCTCATTTATAAGAATACAAGCCTGAAACGATTTCTAAAGACTGTTGACATCTAGTGGAAGGCATAGGAACTGCAAATGGAGTCCTAAGTCAATGGATACTGTAATGGCATTTAATAGAAAACTACAAAACCAACAAAAAAAACGACTTCCTGAATGGATTTCTCTCAGGTTTTCGCCTGCTAAATCAGTTCTGTTATACACAGACACTATTTTAACAGTTTTGGAAACTTTAGAGTGTTTTCTATCCAAATCTACCAGTTATATGCATATCATATCTTCTGGGCCCGAGTAGCAGGCTGTTTAGTTTGGGCATGCTTTTCATCCAAAATTCCGAATGCTGCCCCCTACCCTAGAGAGGCTAACGAAGGATTTTTAAGCCTTAAGATAATTGAGACATGGATTGTGTATCTGTGCCATTCAGAAGGTGAATGGGCAAGTCAAATTACCAAAGCGCCCTCTAATGGCCTCATTGGTGGAATGTTTTTTTAAATTTTCATAATTTCATAATAAAAATTTTTATATTTTAAATAAACTGCCAAAAAATCTGGTGTTTTTATGTCAAACGGTTTTGTTATTTAATCTTCTGTGATGTATATAAAGTGTAATATTGGGATGAAAACATGAAATTGAATACATTTAAACTGCTGTCTTTTTGTAAGCCCATGACCATGTGTTTTAGCTGTGTACATTTGTTTCAATGTAGATCTGTTTGACTATGAAGAATCACTTTGTGACCCTGTCCGCTGCAGTGAAAAGTTATTAAGTGCCTTTGAACAGGGTATGGCAGTAAGTGCTGGGCGTTTGAGGGTGTCAAGAACTGCAACGCAATAGTCCACCACCCAAAGGACATCCAGCCAACTTGACACAACTATGGGAAGCATGGAACAGGATCTCTCAACAACCTTGTGGAGTTCATACCCCAACGAATTGAGGCTGTTCTGAGGGCAGAAGGGGGTGCAAAGCAATATTAAGAAGGTGTTCCTAATGTTTTGTACACTCACTGTATATTACTTGAATGCGTCCAACTATCTGTCAAGTGGTATCAATGCCTCAAGACGCTGTTTTAAATCATGGCACAAATAATACAGAAATAATCAAATCTGTATTTTCTTAGTGCTTTCCCCCAATTTTCTACGCTAGGTTTAGATGATATTACAAGCCAGTCTCTGGAGGGTTCAGAAACCTGTCTCCTTAGTCCTCAACAATGAATCACAAACTTTGAATGTTGTTTCTTTGTTCTATTTTGGCAAGCCCACAATGGGTTTGGTGGGTGAAGAGTGTGTGCCTCTCTCAGACAACGGCCTGAATGGACAAGCAAGTAATTACCAAACCTGTCTAAACGACAATAGCTGACCGCCTTGCTTCCCCCAGTGCTCCGACAGTAGGGCACAGACAGGAAGTCATGTTGCATTGTTGGAGAATAAAAGCTGCCTTTGTGATGACTCTGGGAGCAGTGACTCACACTCAAGAGATTGAGGGTGGGTTTGCGGTTGAGGAGAAAGAGTGTTTAGATTTTGTTTTACACACACACACACACACTGTTGGAACAACAATAATTGGTAAGTAAACTGGACAAAGAAATGTGAAAAAGTTGAGTTAAACTGTTAAAACTAATTGGCCCAACCATTTTCCCTAATATTTTGGATCATTATTGTTTTTTTATGTGTTGGCTAAATGTGCACACCCAAGTTTCACTACAGAGGGAGGCTTTTCAACTCATTGCTCATTGATAATCTTTGTATGCACGTGTTGTGGTTGTTGCCCTGCTTCTCTGAGACTGGGTTTCCTGAACATTTGTCCAGGGTCTTCCCTTTACTAACTTGCACATTTCATACAGAACAATGTGTTTTTGCATATGTTATTCAAATTATAACATTAGCTTCTGTGTCTGGAGTGGGCTGGCAAGTAATAGCTAGCGCTAGCTAGCCTGTTCCGAATTGTGGAAGCGCTAACTAGCTAACTAGCTATGCATCATGACATTTGCATCTTTCCACATTTCTCCATCTATGTGAAAGATCCAAAGGTTAGATACAAAGCTAGCAATTCCACAGTTCGTCACTGAGCTATCTAGCTAGCCAGCCCACTCCAGACATACCTAGCTAACATTAGCTAGCTAGCGGCTGAACATCAAGTGGTAACTAACTAGCTAAGCCTCTTATGCATTATTTTCTATAACATAACCAAAGGTGACAATGTAGGCCAACATGTTATGAGTGTAGTCACTAGCTAGATAACTACAGTATAATGTGCAATGGCTGAAGTGGCTAGGCTAGCTAGAATGACGAAATGATTTGAGGTTATGATGAATACATTTACTTTTTTTGTGGATGTAATAGGTAAAGATGTATAGAGTTTAATTCGGTAGATGGTAACTCTTTAAAAACCTCTCGTGGTGCCTGAAATCCTAATGAGTTAATTGTTACATGAATCATTTAAAATCGGGTAACAATTAAACATAGGTAGTTGATTAGATAAATAACTGTCATCAGATTAATGAAAGTAAAATCACGACACAACATATGTGTTGTGATAATTGCGTTGTTTGCTCTATAACCTGTTAGTTCACGACCTTACGACTGTGATATGTAGGCCTAAGGCCGAGACAATAAGAAGACAAAACCGGAGAGCAACATCTGTCCGGCGGAGTCAACGAAACATGTGTTGGGGTAGGATCCTTTTTCCTTGTCAATTATTTGCTTATTGGTGAAATCAGCAATCAGACAATATCTTTAAGTAAATCAATCAAAAACCTTAATTAATGCAATTGCAGACAGAAGTTGACAACGGGAACATAGCACGCATGTTTCCGAGTAAGTTCTTCAAAATAGGCAACGATCCTTGTTGCTTTAATATGCTTGCAGTCAACCCCTAGTGATGTAACTGCCTACGTCAACACCTTCTACTCATGAGACCAAGCCCATACATATACAGTTATACAAACCTGCAGGAGATACAATAGTTCCACAATAGTGTTTAAGGGATCAGCAGTAATTTTCAACTCCAAGTTGTTTATAGTGGTATATCTGACTAGTCTCTTTTAGCCTTGAGACTCTCTCACAGACACTCTGTTTTGACTGCAATAATCTCTCAGACCGTTTCTTATAAGAAGCAGAGACTAGAACAGAACTATGGAACAATATTAAACCTTATAATGCATATATATATATATATAATCTGTAGTCCAGGACCCTATAGATGTAGTGAGGGAGGGGTCTTATAGTCCTTCCCCTTCTATTAACACAGCATAAAAATAATCAATTATTATAATACATAAAATATTTGGTGCAGCCCCTATCATGATCCCAAGGTGACCCCCCATCACATGTAACATACAGTTACATAACCTACAGTATGGTCAATCAAGTTCATGTTTCCAACATTTTCAGACTACTAAACAAATAATGATTTAGAACACTGGAGAGTTACTGCACATCAAAGAAAACAGCAGCTGGATCCATTATTCCAGCACCATTTCAACTTCAACATTTCAACATAATCAAATCACCTATGCTTAGTCTAATACAGTTACAATTGAACGAGTCCAACAACTATTTTGTGCAATTAATGTAAGCTAAAAATCATGTGCCTGTCCATGGTACTGATTTGTGTGTGTGTGTGTGTGTGTGCGTGCATTAGTATAAAAAACATGTTGACTCACTCTACTTGTAGAGAAACGCAATGGAATCCTTCTCTTTCATGTTGCCGAAACGGTCTATGACTCTGTCATACAGTACACACTTTTAGTTTGATGTCCTAGGCTACAGTGCCTTGCAAAAGTATTCATCCCCTTTGCATTTTCCCTATTTTGTTGCCTTACAACCTGATTTTGGGGGATTTTAATCATTTGATTTACACAACA
This sequence comes from Oncorhynchus clarkii lewisi, assembly GCF_045791955.1. Taxonomy (NCBI): domain Eukaryota; kingdom Metazoa; phylum Chordata; class Actinopteri; order Salmoniformes; family Salmonidae; genus Oncorhynchus; species Oncorhynchus clarkii. Next base: position 28,838,673 of record NC_092164.1, read on the forward strand.
TGCCTACCAATTTGAAGATGCAAAATATTTTTATTGTGAAACAATAAAAGCGTGCATAACTATTCACCCACCCAAAGTCAATACTTTATAGAGCCACCTTTTGCATCAATTACAGCTGCAAGTCTCTTGGGTATGTCTCCATAAGCTTGGCACATTTAGCCACTGGGATTTTTGCTCATTATTCAAGGCACAACTGCTCCAGCTCCTTCAAATTGGATGGGTTCCACTGGTGTACAGCGGTCCTTAAGTCATACCACAGATTCTCAATTGGATTGAGGTCTGGGCTATGACTAGGCCATTCCAAGACATTTAAACGTTTCCCCTTAAACCACTCGAGTGTTGCTTTAGCAATATGCTTAGGATCAATTTCCTGCTGGAAGGTGATCCTCCGTCCCAGTCTCAAATCTCTGGAAGACTGAAACAGGTTTCCCTCAAGAATTCCCCTGTATTAAGCTTTAGTTTCCCAGTCCCTGCCGATGAAAAAAATCCCCACAGCATGATGCTGCCATGGTGTTCTCGAGGTGCGTTTGCCTTGATTGTCAAAAAACAGAATTTTAATCTCATCTGACAGGAGTACCTTCTTCCGGTCACGATCGTCATTAGAATCATCGGACCAAGGTGCAGCGTGATATGGTTTCCACATATTTAATTAGTGAAATGCACAAAAACAATAAAGAAAGAACGAAACGTGAAGTCAATGAAGTGCTAACAGGCAACAAAACATAAACAAGATCCCACACACACAGGTGGGAAAAATAACGACTTAAATATGATCCCCAATTAGAGACAATGATTACCAGCTGCCTCTAATTGGGAATCATACAAAACACCAACATAAAAAAGAAATTAGAACACAACATAGAAATACTAGATCACCCCCTATTCACGCCCTGACCTACTACACCATAGACTACGCTCATACCGCGGATCCATCCATGGACCCAGGCTGGACTGGACCTTGGTGCCGAGGAAGACTCCTGCCATGGAGCGGGACTGGACACCGGCCCTGGCCTGGACATCGGGCTCCTGGACCGTCTCAGGAGGTTCCGGACCGTGGTCCGTCTCAGGAGGTTCTGGACCGTGGTCCGTCTCAGAAGGTTCTGGACTGTCGCCGGAAGCTCTGGACTCATTTTTCCAAAAACCAGCCTAAAACTCTTTCTAAAGACGGTTGAAATCTAGTGGAAGCCCTAGGAACTGCAAATTGGCTTATAATAAAAGTGATAATCATTGAAAATAGTGGTAGGCTGAGAAGGAGGGGGTGGTTTGACTTCTGGGTTTCGTCCTGCCATATCTGTTCTGCTATTCTCACAGAAATATTGTTAACAGTTTTTGAAACATTAGAGTTTTTTCTATCCACATCTAGCAATTATATGCATATCCTAGCTTCTGGGCCTGAGTAACAGGCAGTTTACTTTGGGCACACTTTTCATCCGGACACCAAAATACTGCCCACTACCCGAGAGAGGTTAAGCCATTTTGCCACAACTTTGGAAGTATGCTTGGGGTCATTGTCCAATGGGAAGACATATGTGACCAAGCTTTAACTTCCTGACTGTCTTGAGATGTTGCTTCAATATATCCACAAAATGTTCCTACCTCATGATGCCATCTATTTTGTGAAGTGCACCAGTCCCTCCTGCAGCAAAGCACCCCCACAACATGACGCCACCCCCGTGCTTCATGGTTGGGATGGTGTTCTTTGGCTTGCAAGCCCCCCCCTTTTACCTCCAAATGTAACGATTGTCATTATGGCCAAACAGTTATATTTTTGTTTTATCAGACCAGAGGACATTTCTCCAATTTGTATGACCTTTGTCCCCGTGTCCAGTTGCAAACCGTAGTCTTTCTTTTTTATGGCGGTTTTGGAGAGGTGGCTTTTTCCTTGCTGAGCGGCCTTTCAGGTTGTTGATATAGGACTCGTTTGACTGTGGATATAGACACTTTTGTACCCGTTTCCTGCATCTTCACAGGGTCCTTTGCTGTTGTTCTGGGATTGCTTTGCACTTTTCACACCAAAGTACGTTCATCAGATGAACGTGGTACCTTCAGGCATTTGAAATTGCTCCCAAGTATGAACCAGACTTGTGGTTTAATAAAGAATTCTGAGGTCCTGGCTGATTTCTTTTGATTTTCCCATGATGTCAATTTTCTAAGCTGTTTTTAAAGGCACATTCAACTTAGTGTGTAAACGTCTGACCCACTGGAGTTGTGATACAGTAAATTATAAGTGAAACAATCTGTCTCTAAACAATTTTTGGAAGAATTGCTTGTGTCATGCAAAGTAGATGTCCTAACTGACTTGCCAACACTATAGTTTGTTAACAAGACATTTGTGCAGTGGCTGTTTAATAAGGCCCCTTTAAAAATGTTTTGCCTAAAATGACATACCCAAATCTAACTGCCTGTAGCTCAGGACCTGAAGAAAGGATATGCATATTCTTGATACCATTTGAAAAGAAACACTTTGACGTTTGTGGAAATGTGAAATGAATGTAGGGGAATATAACACATTAGATCTGGTAAAAGACAGTACAAAGAAAAAGGTTTTGTATTTTATTTAGTATCATCATCTTTGAAATGCAAGAGAAATGCCATAATGTATTATTCCAGGCCAGGCGTAATTTGGATTTTAACAGTGTATTAGACTGTGTTTTAGACTGCTCCAACAGTGTGTTTTAGACTGCTCCAATGAACGATTGCATTTCTGTTATTTGTATAAATTTTGTGATTTTGTATCAAGACTGCCAGTCAATCCGTAACATGTCAAGAACATTGAAAGTTTCTTCAAGTGCAGTCTCAAAAAACCATCAAGCGCTATAATGAAACTGGCTCTCATGAGGACTGCAATAGGAAAGGAAAACCCAGAGTTACCTCTGCTGCAGGGGATACGTTCATTAGATTTAACTGCACCTCAGATTGCAACATCAACTGTTCAGAGGAGACTGCGTGAATCAGGTCTTCATGGTCGAATTGCTGCAAAGAAACCACTACTAAAAGGACACCAATAATAAGAAGAGACTTGCTTGGACCAAGAAACACGAGCAATGGAAATTAGCCTGGTGGAAATCTGTCCTTGGTCTGATGAGTACAAATTTCTGATTTTTGGTTCCAACCGCCATATCTTTGTGAGACGCAGAGTAGGTGAACAGATGATCTCCGCATGTGTAATTCCCACCATGAAGCATGAAAGAGGTGGTGTGGGGTTGCTTTGCTTGTGACACTGTCTGTGATTTATTTAGAATTGTATGTACACTTAACCAGCATTGCTACCACAGGATAAGCAACCAACAAGTGCTCAGTATATGTGGAAACTCCTTCAAGACTGTTGGAAAAGCATTCCTCATGAAGTTGGTTGAGAGATTGCCAAGAGTGTGCTAAGCTATCATCAAGGCAAAAGTTGGCTACTTTGAGGAATCTCAAATATAAAAATATTTTGATTTGTTTAACACTTTTTTTGGTTACTACATGATTCCATATGTGTTACTTCATAGTTTTGATGTCTTCACTATTATTCTAAAATGTAGAAAATAGTAAAAAAATAAGAAATACTCTTGAATGAGTAGGTGTGTCCAAACTTTGGACTGGTTTTGTACATTGTTATGGGTGTTTTGTAGCTAATATATTATGATATTTGTCCATGAGAGTGAGAAGATCGACAGTTTACAAATACACGTGAAAGACACTTCAAATATAATATTTGCCTCTATTATGCTTGACATTTGTTGATTAAATTGACTGAGAATGAGACAAAGACAGAATGTAAAATAAATAAAATAGGAATATAACACCCACATTTTCAGTATGAGTCAGAATAGAGTATTTGAAACCATACTGTCCCCAGGCACAATAGTCATCCTAAATCCGCACAGATGAAATGTAAAAACATTAAAATGTTACCAACTATAATGTTTATGCTCACTGGCAGTAATATGGCAGATTGCGACTTTTTGAAAGGAACTTTTACAAAACAGGTGTAGGATCTTAATTTGAACCAGTTTGATCACCCTGTTGCAGCATTTGAGCCAGTCTGATCACCTGGTTCCAGGGTAACTTTTAAACGTGTGGTGTGTTTGAGGTTTAAAAGGCTTATGAAGTTACTAATTTCCTCTTTGAAATGTCATACTTGATTAACCTCTTGGATCTCTAGGGGCGCTATTTCATTTTTGGATAAAAAACGTTCCCGTTTTAAGCGCGATATTTTGTCACGAAAAGATGCTCGACTATGCATATTCTTGACCGTTTTGGAAAGAAAACACTCTGAAGTTTCAGAATCTGCAAAGATTTTGTCTGTAAGTGCCCCAGAACTCATTCTACAGGCGAAACCAAGATGATGCATCACCCAGGAATTAGCAGAATTTCTGAAGCTCTGTTTTCCATTGTCTCCTTATATGGCTGTGATTGCGCAAGGAATGAGCCTACACTTTCTGTCGTTCGCCCAAGGTCTTAGCAGCATTGTGACGTATTTGTAGGCATATCATTGGAAGATTGACCATAAGAGACTACATTTTCCAAGTGTCCGCCTGGTGTCCTGCGTCGAATTCGGTGCGCAATTGCCAGCTGCTTCCACTTTACCATTTGATTCAGGGGAGAAAGCATGTGTCCAAGAACGATGTATCAATGAAGAGATATGTGAAAAACACCTTGATGATTGATTCTAAACAACGTTTGCCATGTTTTCAGTCGATATTATGGAGTTAATTTGGAAAAAAGTTCGCGTTTTGAGGACTGAATTTTCGGTTTTTTTTTGGTAGCCAAATGTGATGTATAAAACGGAGCTATTTCTAATACACAAAGAATCTTTTTGGAAAAACTGAGCATCTGCTATCCAACTGAGAGTATCCTCATTGAAAACATCAGAAGTTCTTCAAAGGTAAATGATTTTATTTGAAGGCTTTTATGTTTTTGTTGAAATGTTGCGTGCTGGATGCTAACGCTAATGCTAACGCTAAATCCTTTGTTTGCTAGCTACTGTTACACAAATTATTGTTTTCCTATGGTTGAGAAGCATATTTAGAAAATCTGAGATGACAGTTTTGTTTACAAAAGGCTAAGCTTGCGAGATGGCATATTTATTTCATTTCATTTGCGATTTTCATGAATAGTTAACGTTGCGTTATGGTAATGAGCTTGAGTCTGTATTCCTGATACCGGATCCGGTATGGGGAGTTCCAAGAGGTTAAAAGGTAAATGTAAAAATGTCTAAACGAGAAGAATACAATTCATACTATATGAAAAATGAAGCACAGTGTTAAAGCTGTAACAATACTGATCTAATTCATTTTGTAAGACATTCCTTCCCTTACCGGAAAACAAATAACAATTCCGTACATAGCAACTGGTCACCTTGTACAACCATCAAGAATTCTCACAAGCTTACATTCCAGTAATCCGTCTGGTAATTATGAGGTCAGGTAACTGTACAATTCCCTAAGTGTCCCATTGCAAATGAGTCTCTTTCAATGGGGTAATCTGGGATTGGTACATCCATTTTTGGAATCATACCGAATCATCAATAATTTAAAAGTCCTCAAATGGATGTATCAATTACAGATTTCCCCTTTAAAGCCATTCTGAATAACTAATTTCTCATTTCAAACTGTGTGAAGACATGTGTATAACACAGTATGATACTTCTCTCCTAAATATTCACCCTTTCCACTGCCTGCTGTGGAGTCTGATTCATTTGTGTGAATGGTGTGTGTGGGCGTGTACCCAATACAGTGCCACGATGTGAATGGCAATGGTAGTACAGTACCAATGTATCTCAGACACATACACACATGCACACAGACACACAAGCACACAGGCACACAGTTACACACTATCTGGGGCAGTTAGTGGCAGATTTAACTGACTCTTCTCCGTGTGACATGCGGTGACATTCAAAGCGGTGAATCTGTGAATCGTGTGACATCGTACGTTTAACATCTCTGCGCTGGAGGAGATAGGCAAGAGATTACTCGTTCACCTTCACAAATCGAGAGGCAAATTACACTTGAATTTGAGATGACCAATCTCTCTCCATCTCGCTCTTTCTTTCTAAACGAGTGAAGTAAAATAATGGCCTGTGTGGGTAAATGTCCCGGGGTCTCCAGAAGATGACTGACGGGGGGAGAGATAGCGAATGAGAGAAAGATAGCGAGAGAGACAGAGACGATAAAAAAAGAGACAGGAGGAAGGGTGGGGGAGGAGTGGGATAGAGGACAAATGTAGAGTGGGTGAACAGAGGCAGTGATCATATACCCATGCCAAAGATAGACTTTTTGGTTATGTGAAGAGATACATGTAGTTTAGTGTAGGAGAAGCATAAGGCGAATGAGAGGAGAACACAGAGAGAGAGAGAGAGAGAGAGACGGAGAGAGTGTCAGAAAGAGTACGTTAAAGAAACGTTTAGATTAGAGAGAAGTGTGAGAAGGCATGAAAGAGCACGGAAAAGAGAAATAGTTCTGTCCTTCTGCCCTTACCAACTTGAATTACTACTGGAACAGTTTCTCCATCAATCACTTACTTCCTGTCAGAGTGTGCTCAGTGAAGAGGTTGCTGGAGGTCACAAATCTCCCAGGTTAAGTGAAGAACACTGGTCACTTTAATAATGTTTATATACCATTTTCCCCTATTTACAGTGGGGCAAAAAAGTATTTAGTCAGCCACCAATTGTGCAAGTTCTCCTACTTAAAAAGATGAGAGAGGCCTGTAATTTTCATCATAGGTACACTTCAACTATGACAGACAAAATGGGAGAAAAATATATCCAGAAAATCACATTGTAGGATTTTTAATGAATGTATTTGCAAATTATGGTATTTGGTCACCTAAAAAACAAGCAAGATTTCTGCTCTCACATACCTAAGAGGCTCCTCTGTCCTCCACTCGTTACCTGTAGTAATGGCACCTGTTTGAACTTGTTATCAGTATAAAATACACCTGCCCACAACCTCAAACAGTCACACTCCAAACTCCACTATGGCCAAGACCAAAGAGCTGTCAAAGGACACCAGAAACAAAATTGTAGACCTGCACCAGGCTGGGAAGACTGAATCTGCAATAGGTAAGCAGCTTGGTTTGAATAAATCAACTGTGGGAGCAATTATTAGGAAATGGAAGACATACAGGACCACTGATAATCTCACTCGATCTGGGGCTCCATGCAAGATCTCACCCCCTGGGGTCAAAGTGATCACAAGAACGGTGAGCAAAAATCCCAGAACCACACGGGGGGACCTAGTGAATGACCTGCAGAGAGCTGGGACCAAAGTAACAAAGCCTACCATCAGTAACACACTACGCCGCCAGGGACTCAAATCCTGCAGTGCCAGACGTGTCCCCCTGTACATGTCCAGGCCCGTCTGAAGTTTGCTAGAGAGCATTTGGATGATCCAGAAGAAGATTATGACATTCTCCCATGGTCAGATGAAACCAAAATAGAACTTTTTGGTAAAAACTCAACTCGTCGTGTTTGGAGGACAAAGAATGTTGAGTTGCATCCAAAGAACACCATACCTACTGTGAAGCATGGGGGTGGAAACATCATGCTTTGGGGCTGTTTTTCTGCAAAGGGACCAGGACGACTAATCCGTGTAAAGGAAAGAATGAATGGGGCCATGTATCGTGAGATTTTGATAGAAAACCTCCTTCCATCAGCAATGGCATTGAAGATGAAACGTGGCTGGGTCTTTCAGCATGACAATGATCCCAAACACACCACCCGGGCAACGAAGGAGTGGCTTCGTAAGAAGCATTTCAAGGTTCTGGAGTGGCCTAGCCAGTCTCCAGATCTCAACCCCATAGAAAATCTTTGGAGGGAGTTGAAAGTCTGTGTTGCCCAGCAACAGCCCCAAAACATCACTGCTCTAGAGGAGATCTGCATGGAGGAATGGGCCAAAATACCAGCAACAGTGTGTGAAAACCTTGTGAAGACTTACAGAAAACGTTTGACCTCTGTCATTGCCAACAAAGGGTATATAACAAAGTATTGAGTTAACTTTTGTTATTGACCAAATACTTATTTTCCACCATAATTTGCAAATAAATTCATTAAAAATCCTACAATGTGATTTTCTGGATTTTTTTTTCTCATTCTACATACAGTAGTTATTTAAATTCTATACTTTGGTCCTGAAGATAATTTCCTGCAATTCTATCCATTTTGCCATGGGGTTTTGTACCGTGTCTTTAAATTCTGCAATCTCGATCTCATTCTAATATTATACTACTGTACATTGCATTTTAGTTACACTGTTTATACACACCCCATATTTATTTATATACTGGATTCTTGACATACAGTAGCTCACTCTACTATCTACTGCTGTACATGTCATTCTTAGATATCTTGTGTAAATGTATCCAGTTTATATACGTATAGGTTGCATTTGGATTACTGTTACAGTGCTATTTGGTTTGTTAATTGGCTTCAATCATGCTGCCAAACATACCCTTGTAAAACTGACCATCCTACTGATCCTCGACTTTGGCGATGTAGCCAAAATAGCCTCCAATACCCTACTCAATAAATTGGATGCAGTCTATCACAGTGCCATCCATTTTGTCACCAAAGCCCCATATACTACCCACCACTGTGACCTGTATGCACTCGTTGGCTGGCCCTCGCTTCATACTCGTCGCCAAACCCACTGGCTCCAGGTCATCTACAAGACCCTGCTAGGTAAAGTCCCCCCTTTCTTCTGCCACTGTGTACTCCCTGTTTAGGGCCAAATAGCATTCTAGTTTGCTTCTAGTTTTTTTTGTTATTATTTTTGTAATTATCTTTTGTTTTCTCATGATTTGTTTGGGTTGATACACTGCTACAGTGGGTAATTTACCGGAAAAGGCCAATAAGGTCTGACCATTGGAAACTGTAAAAATGTGGTCTAGAGACCCCCCACATAAAACCCCACACTGTAACAGTTCAATATTCACCCTTGTGCAATGCCTCTTCTGAAATTCACTTTGGGGAATTTATATGTTTATATAACAAAACCTATTCAGAGTCCAGGAGGTACAGAGTGGCAGGCAGGCTCGAGGTCAGGGCAGACAGAATGGTCAGGCAGGTGAGAATGGAGTCCAGAAAACAGGCAAGGGTCAAAACCCGATGGATTAGCAAAAGAGAAATAGAAAGCAGGAGCACAGGAAAACACACTGGTTGAACACACTTGAAAACATACAAGACGAACTGGCACAGAGAGACAGGAAACATAAGGATAAATACACTGGGGAAAATAAGCGACAACTGGAGGGGGTTGAGACAAACACAAGAAACAGGTGAAACAGATCAAGGCGTGACACTTCACCTCTTCCCCGAATATTATTATGTACCACGCCGGCATCGCAGCGTGCACCTCTTTATCTGCCGGTCAACTCTTTAGCCCTGGTTTTGCTGAGCACAGACACATGCTCCTACCCTCCCAAACATGGTCTCTCAGACACACGCTATCCATCTCTCACTCTCTCTTCACCTTCTCTTCTCCCCATGGCAAAATGTGTAGAACTATAGAGAACCTTCTTTAGAATTGCAAAAATGTATCTCTGCCCCATGGCAAAATAAGTAAAACTTAGAATGAATACTCCTCACATGACAAAATGTGTAGAACTGCAGGAAATGTACTGTGTTTGTGTGTGTGTGTGTGTGTGTGTGTGTGTGTGTGTGTGTGTGCATGCATGAATTGCGTGTGCGTGCGTGTTACATAAAGAGGGAGAAAGAGAGATGGAGGGAAAAAAGGGAGAAGAAGAGAAGCCAGATAGAGGTGCAGATTGAGATAGAGGGGAATTGGAGGGGTTTAAATGTCTGATCTTTTCATCCACTGAGAGAAAAGGTGCCTCCTCTGGCCTCAGTTGCCTGGTTGTTTAATTCCTGAGGGAAGGGTGAGGGGATCGAGACTTACTTTAACTGTGTCTGTGTCTGAGTAGTTGAGGAAATGTAATCTCCTCTGGCTGCCTGGGGTCAAGCTTATTGTAGACACAGTTTTGGGAGTGTTAGACCAGATGCCGATATAGTAAGAGTGAGATTATGTAATCAGAATTAGGGCTGTACTGCCCTCTGGGGGATTTACTGAATAACTGCAAAATGGAAGGTCCAGGACCATCTGCACACAGGTAAAAGGTTTTAACTTTGTGTGGCAGATGCTGAAGTGACAAATGAGTTCACTCCAGTGGTGACCTGTCATTCAGGGTGGTTTTGAGCCCCATATTTTTAGCCAATGTTTTTTTGGGGTGGTCTGTCCTGTTTTGCATGTTATTTTGGCGTTAATATACGTCACATATCAGGTTGCAAACCATGTAAAAAAATATACAGTGCCTTGCGAAAGTATTCGGCCCCCTTGAACTTTGCGACCTTTTGCCACATTCCAGGCTTCAAACATAAAGATATAAAACTGTATTTTTTTGTGAAGAATCAACAACAAGTGGGACACAATCATGAAGTGGAACGACATTTATTGGATATTTCAAACTTTTTTAACAAATCAAAAACTGAAAAATTGGGCACACAGTACTACATAGAGCCATGACTACATGGAACTCTATTCCACATCAAGTAACTGATGCAAGCAGTGAAATTTGATTTTAAAAACAGCTAAGGCTTAAGAGGGTGTAGACGATGCTGAATGGATGTAGACAAAGTATTTGTGCTTTGTTCTTGAGCTATGTCTGTTTGTTTGAAAGGTGTGAGAAAATTAGCTATATTTGGAAAATTCTCAGTAATCTACAGCATCATTCTCTAATTATTTTGGGGTCTAAAGGATAAATGTGTCTAACAACATTTAAATGATGGTGAAAATAATTGACCCATTGTCAAATGCCCTTTTAATTGATGTGAACCATTTGTGAACACGTTTGTGAACATGTTTTTGCAATTGGGTCTGGGCATCAGATGCCAGAGCCCTTTATTGCAGAATTGTGTCAATGAGGTGGTCGGTTTTAAAATGGCTAACACTTATCACATGAAATGTACAGGCTGAAATATGGTGCATTCTGATATATGGTTGGGATACTATCTGAAACATAACATTTGCAACATGCATGGTAACAAGCATTCATTCTTACAGGTCTGTAATTACATACTTCAATTACCACCAGTTACATGTTTTTACAGTACTATTACAATTAATCACAATACAGTGTAATAACATATGTAATTACATTGTGATGAGGACCCATTATCATTAAATGTTACCGAAAGATGTTTTGATTATTTTGAAAATAGAAAATACCTTTCTCTGAAATACCATCATCTTGTTCCAAATTAGAGGATGATTTTGTTCAGGCCTTTCAAATACAAATGACAAGAAACTCAAAATCAATTGAAATACTGTATTTCAAATACATGCAACAGAAATACTGCCCATCTTTGTGCGTATACTGAAATGTTAGCGTTAGCATATAACATATGTTTTTGCACAATCAGATTTGGAAGATTACTCAAAACTGGAATTGCTGGACTTGAGAAAATATACCACAGTTTCCTCAAACAAAGAAACGTGCACTAGATGAGCCCCATACACTGCTGTTCTGCTGGTTGTCAGACAGCCTCTTTCTCTCCACTGGAACTCTACGCCTACACACACCCACAAGGAAGACACACACACGCTCTAACTTGCTCTATAGCCTCTTCGGTGGACAAATCTAGCAGACTGCAGATGAGAGCTTAGTTATTGTGTGTCTATGATGGTACTTTAAACTGTTGGTCATCTATAACATATAGCTCACGTGGTGTACATCAGTTTAAGCAACTTTCAGTTTCGAGAGCTTGTGTTTGGAAATGGTTTGGCTCCGTGGATCTAAAGTGCTGTCCCTGCTGTTGACAGTGTCTCTCTGTCTCTGTGTGTCACCTTCTCTAGACACAGGTGAGTACTCATGGTGCTACTAGTGGGTAATAAACAAACAAGTGTCTTGACTCAAAAGTGGGACAGGGTAAAACCCTAGGTATGATAGTTGTGTTTAGATTAGATAGTATTCAATGCTTTTAATACCCAGATATACTCAGAAAAAATCCCTAATAAACTAGGAAATGTGCACTAGATGAGCCCCATGAGCCCCATTTTTCAGTCAATTTTTATTAGCAATTACTCTAACCCACCCTTAATAAACTAGCTTGCTTACAAAAACAAAGTAGTTACAGTGAGGGGGAAAAGTATTTGATCCCCTGCTGATTTTGTACGTTTGCCCACTGACAAAGAAATGATCAGTCTAAAATTTTAATGGTAGGTTTATTTGAACAGTGAGAGACAGAATAACAACAGAAAAAAACAGAAAAATGCATGTCAAAAATGTTATAAATTTATTTGCATTTTAATGAGGGAAATAAGTATTTGACCCCTCGGATGTGGTGAAGTTGTCCTGTCCCCTTAGCAGAAAAACACCCCCAAAGCATAATGTTTCCACCTCCATGTTTGACGGTGGGGATGGTGTTCTTGTGGTCATGGGCAGAATTCCTCCTCCTCCTCCAAACACGGTGAGTTGAGTTGATGCCAAAGAGCTCCATTTCGGTCTCATCTGACCACAACACTTTCCTCCAGTTGTCCTCTGAATCATTCAGATGTTCATTGGAAAACTTCAGACAGGCATGTATATGTGCTTTCTTGAGCAGGAGGACCTTGCGGGTGCTGCAGGATTTCAGTCCTTCACGGCGTAGTGTGTTACCAATTGTTTTCTTGGTGACTATGGTCCCAGCTGCCTTGAGATCATTGGCAAGATCCTCCCGTGTAGTTCTGGGCTGATTCCTTACCGTTCTCATGATCAATGCAACTCCACGAGGTGAGATCTTGCATGGAGCCCCAGGCCGAGAGAGATTGACAGTTGTTTTGTGTTTCTTATAATTGCGAATAATCGCCCCAACTGTTCTCACCTTCTCACCAAGCTGCTTGGCGATGGTCTTGTAGCCATTCCAGCCTCCTTGGAGAGCTCTTTGGTCTTGGCCATGGTGAAGAGTTTGGAATCTGATTGATTGATTGCTTCTGTGGACAGGTGTCTTTTATACAGGTAACAAGCTGAGATTAGGAGCACTCCCTTTAAGAGTGTGCTCCTAATCTCAGCTCGTTACCTGTATAAAAGACACCTGGGAGCCAGAAATCTTTCTGATTGAGAGGGGGTCAAATACTTATTTCCCTCATTAAAATGCAAATCAATTTATAACATATTTGACATGCGTTTTTCTGGATTTTGTTGTTGTTATTCTGTCTCTCACTGTTCAAATAAACCTACCATTAAAATTATAGACTGATAATTTCTTTGTCAGTGGGCAAACGTACAAAATCAGCAGGGGATCAAATAGTTTTTCCCTCACTGTATATGTAGATCTGCTTTGGAGCTGAGTTATATACTTTTTCCACAAAAACTTCAGGTGCCGTAGAGTTGAAGTACACCAAGACTCCTATGGTTGGGACTGAGGGCATGCCCTTGAAGCTCACCTGTAAGGCAGTGTATGACACAAAACAATGTGGTCGTATTGATGCCTTTTGGTGTCATCACACTTTGGAAGAGTGTCCCAAGCTCATTGACCTCGGCAAGTACCTCACTGTTGTCAACGAGATGGTTATGGAGGACCACAGTGTCAGACATAGACATGTTGTAACATACTTCATAGAACTGACCCCTGCTGACCGAGGAGTCTATCAGTGCAATGCAGTATGTGAAATGGGAGGCCATACTGCCATGGGACACTACATAAATATCACAGTCAAAGGTACCATTACATTTTTCAGTTAATTTTTGTTAGCAGTTACTCTAACCCGCAGTGACTTACAATAACAACATCCAACTAAGGTGAAACAACCATGTAGCATGATCCTCAGTCAATCAATTAAACAATCAACAAACCAACCAATTAATCACTAATTTTGATTTCTAACCCTATAACAGCAGATCCAATAGTTGATCAAAGAAAGGCCAACAATGGTGGACTGAACTGGACATACAGCACTGGAACAATACTGTGGTCCCTTCTCATAATACTGGAGTTACTTGAGGCAAGATCAATAACAAAGTAACACAGAAAAAATGCACTTGTACATTTATACTTCGCAGCCAATCATAACTTAATGTAGATCTTTTGGGGTGAAGTCTCTTGTTTATTAATGATTATTTGTGTTTAACAGGTTAATCATTGAGCTGGTCTGGTAGCTGATGGCAGATGACGTCAAAAAAAAATTCAATTTCATGGAATTTCAATGGAATGGAATGCTCATTTGTTCGCTCGATCACAATTTTTTTCCAGTTGGCATGCGTGCCTATTTCTGTTTAGTTTTGTTCTCTCCCCTGTTCTTGTCACGGTGGGCTATCTCTCTGCACTTCTCAGATCTGTGTCTGTTAGAGGAAATGCCCATACAGGACAGGAAACCACACATAGCATTTGCACAAACGGAGGACTGAAGCAATGTGAACAGAGGTAGTCGCAGTCCATGTGGTTGGAAGGGTGAGGGGGAGTATAAAAGGGTCTGGTAGTCTTGTGATGTTCATTATATCTCAGTTTAATTTGAAGGCGCAGGAGTGCACTGTCATACTTTTTGTTCTAGTTGTCCATACATGCCTTTTTTTTGTTTGTTTGTTTGTTCTCTCCCCTGTTCTTGTCATGGTGGGTTATCGCTCTACACCTTTCAGGTCTGGCGTCTGTTAGAATAAATGCCAATACAGGACAGGAAACCACACATAGCATTTGCAAAAACAAACGGAGGCCTGAAGCTATGTGAACAGTGCTATAGTAGTAGTCTATGTGGTTGGAAAGGTGAGGAGGAGTAAAGGGATATGCATTTCTTGTGATGTTTATCCTAAACTCAGTTTGATTTGAAGGCTCAGGAGTGCACTGTAATACTATATACTGTAGGTTTACAGTATTTTGAAAGAAGTTATTATGAATTGCGAAACTGAGCGATATTCCGTGTGAATTATTGGCTAAACCACTAGGTCAGAGCTTCCCCAAATACATTTTGGTTGTATAGAGGTGTTCCCCCAGAGTTATTTTATGTGTACCCCCAAAAAACTCTAGATAAGAAAAGCATGGTGTGTCATACAATATATGGAAATTAGCCATTTGACCATTATAAACTGACAAACTACATAAACATTTGTGCACTATATCTGCAATCTTATAAAACAATCAAACATTATTTTGATGATTACAACAGCAATTATCAAAGCGCTTTATATGTTTACATGTATTAATGTCTCAGCAAAACCATATCTACACATTTAAATGAGTGGAAATGACCACTTCTGCCGTAGGGTAAACTTTAAAGGTATGGAGATTTAAGGAGGAGACTACCATGCACCAGTTGTTGCCACAAAACAAGTGAAGACCGTTTTATTAGCCTCCCTTCCCAGGCTAAAGACACAAGTCTTTGACCGAGTTCTTATCACATGACAGCAAGCACCCAGGCACTTGGAGAATTGATTATGGTTCATGTTAATATTGGTTAAGCCTTGTTTGGTATCACCATGCTGATATTAGACAAACTACTTTATTTTTCTATAATGTATTTGGTGCTCATGTGTTAATTGTGTATTGGTCTTACATAAATTTCTCATGAAAGCAACAGCATATTGGCTTTTCTCTAACAATTCTTATGAGGGAACGCAAACCTTCTTACACATTTTGTTTAACATCTATTACAGATCTGTGCTTTTTTATTGTTGTTTACTGATATTAAATAGTATTTATAAAAATCTAAATCATCAGTAAGCATTGTCTTTCCTCCAGATGCTTTGGAGGTGGGGTGCCCAAGGGTAGCTATCACTGGGAGAGAGGGCACACCAATGAATCTCACTTGTAACATAAAGTATGATCCGAGAAAATGTGGTCATATTGAAACTTCCTGGTACCATCGCTTTTCAGTTGAAAAATCCTAAGCTTAGGTACTCCACTCACTAGGTACTCCACTGTCAACGAGGCAGCTATGGAGAACCCCAACATCAAAAGCAGGGAAGTCGTCACAGAGATCAAACAGCTGAATGAAAATGTCCAAGGACTCTATCAGTGTCAAGAGCATTGTGAGAGCAGAAATTCTGCTATGGGACACTATAGTAGTATTACAATCAAAGGTCATTTGTGGGTCAGCTATGAGTACAAGTCAGTTAGAAGAACAAATTCTTATTTACAATGAAGGCCTACCAAATGGGAAAAGACCTCCTGCGGGGACGTGGGCAGGATTAAAAATAAAAATAACGGTAAAAAATATATAGGACAAAACACACAAGAGAGACAACACAACACTACATAAAGAAAGACCTAAGACAACAACATAGCATGGCAGCAACACATGGCAACACAGCATGGTAACAACACAACATGACAACAACATGGTAGCAACAAAACATGGCAACAGTACACCATGGTAGCAGCACAAAACAGGGTACAAACATTATTGGGCACAGACAACAGCACAAAGGACAAGAAGGTAAAGACAACAATACATCACACAAAGCAGCCACAACTGTCAGTAAGAGTGTCCATGATTGAGTCTTTGAGTGAAGAGATTGAGATAAAACTGTCCAGTTTGAGTGGTTGATGCAGCTCGTTCCAGTCGCTAGCTGCAGCGAACTGAAAAGACAAGCGACCCAGGGATGTGTATACTTTGGGGACCTTACCCAGAATGTGACTGGCAGAACGGTTCTTGTATGTGGAGGATGAGGGCTGCAGTAGATATCTCAGATAAGGGAGTGAGGCCTAAGAGGGTTTAATAAAAAAGTATCAACCAGTGTGTCTTGCAACGAGTATACAGAGATGACCAATTTACAGAGGAGTACAGAGTGCAGTGATGTGTCCTATAAGGCGTATTGGTGGCAAATCTTGTGGCCGAATGGACGACTAGGAGATTGATCTTCAATCTCTGAACTCTATTTTTAGCAAGAGAAAATTAACCAGTCGTAGAGCATGGTGAAGAGGATGAGTGTATGCCTTGGTACGTTATTACACATTCACTCACTCCTATATTACAAATCACCTATTCATAAAATGACAATGTACTTTTTCGATCTCACTCACGCTGGAGACTCCAGCTAAAATAATCTTAACAAACAGATGACAATATCCACAATCTTCATGTTTTATATTTCCTTTTATGTTTTGTTGTGATATTGTTTTGGAGACTTTGGCCCAATCCCAAATGGATTCCTAGACTCTATGCCCTACGCACTTGTGGAGATCTTAGATGACTTGATTGCAATAAGCAAAATTATGAAACTTCCACATAACCTATTCGAGTGAAAGGTGAAGCTGTTACCATATTGGTTGCAAAATCTATAGGATGTAGGGTCTAGGCCTAGGCGTCCATTTGGACCCATTATGTTACTGAAAGTCACCCATGTGATCTGCAGGAAAATGCTGTCCTATGTGCATCAAACCACCAGAGGGCACCCTCTTTCCTCTGTCCTTTCTCCTAAGTGAAATCTCATGTTTATTGAATATACATTCTGTGTGTTACAGGTTCATCAAGGCAGAACATGACCTGTTAATTATCATGGAGAGACCATCTACAATACAGATTTATATTAAATCCAAACATTGCTGAAACATTTCACATACACTAAGGTGTTGTTACGTGGCTCAAAAGAGTAGAGTTTGTTTTCTATGGATAATAGTTCAACCCAAATTTAAGAAAAAAATACATTACAATTGACATTGTGTTATTTCCAATTTCAATCATCAATATGTAGGTAGGAAAGATGGTTCGGTTTGAGCATCAGTGCTAAAATATAATTTTAAATGGTAAAAACAATCTTGTTGACTTGTCATTCTTACTTATTTATTTGCTCTTGTTCTCATGCGTGCTTGTTTCTTTTTTTCCCGTTCTCTTTTCTTTTCCGATCTTTTCTTGTCATGGTGGGCTCTCTAAACCTCTCAAGTCTATTTCTGTGAGAAGAAATACACATACTGAGGGTAGAGAGGTCTGCACAACGCATCACCGGGGGCAAACTACCTGCCCTCCAGGACACCTACACCACCCGATGTCCAGGAAGGACATAAAGATCATCAAGGACAACAACCACCCGAGACACTGCCTGTTCACCCTGCTATCATCCAGAAGGCGAGGTCAGTACAGGTGCGTCAAAGCAGGGACCAAGAGACTGAAAAATAGCGTCTATCTCAAGGCATCAGACTGTTAAACAGCCACTACTAACATTGAGTGGCTGCTGCCAACATAATGACTCAACTCCAGCCTTTAATAATGGAAAATGTATGTAAAACATGTATCACTAGCCACTTTAAACAATGCCACTTAATATAATGTTTACATACCCTACATTACTCATCTCATACAGTGGGGAGAACAATTATTTGATACACTGCCGATTTTGCAGGTTTTCCTACTTACAAACCATGTAGAGGTCTGTAATTTTTTATCATAGGTACACTTCAACTGTGAGAGACGGAATCTAAAACAAAAATCCAGAAAATCACATTGTATGATTTTTTTAAGTAATTCATTTCATTGTACATAAATTGTACTAAATAAAACTCCAATAAACTTGGGTTTTTATTTATACCATGCAGATCAGCAGACTGTGAGAAAAACAACACAAAATACAAAAAACTTCCACAACAAAAATACATCTAATAACTCCACAATTACAGTTTCTCTAAGTACACTCTGGAGCTTGCTGGGGTCCTCCAAGTAGTAAATCATGAGAACAGGGACATTTAAAATGTTTTATGCCAAATAGGACACTAAAATGAAGAAATTACAATTAAATACATAGAATTAAAGTTCATGTTAAGTGTTGCCTACTCAAAACATGGAAACAATAGCGATAGCTATCAGTTTACACACTTGTCCACATACATGAACGTCTCAGTTAAAACCACAAAGGAACACATACGTGAGAATGCTGTTCATTGACTACAGCTCAGGGTTCAACACCATAACGCCCACAGAGCTCATCACTAAGCTAAGGACCTAGGGACTAAACACCTCTCTCTGCAGCTGGATCTTGCACTTCCATGATGGGCTGCCCCCAGATGGTAAGGTTAGGCAACAACACATCTGTAGAACTAATCCTCAACACGCGGGCCCCTCAGGGGTGCTTGTGTCACTCCCTGGTCTTAGTTTTTTGTGTTTTCTTTATTATTTTGGTCAGGCCAGGGTGTGACATGGGTTATTTATGTGGTGTGTTTTGTCTTGGGGTTTTTGTAGGTTATGGGAGTGTGGTATAGTATAGTAGTCTAGGAAAGTCTATGGTTGCCTGGAGTGGTTCTCATCAGAGAAAGGTGTTTATCGTTGTCTCTGATTGGGAACCACATTTAGGTAGCCATATTCTTTGAGTGTTTCGTGGGTGATTGTTCCTGTCTATGTGTTTGTTTGCACCAGATAGGGCTGTTACGGTTTTTAACGTTATGTTTAGTGTTTTTGTATTGTTCGTTATTATCTTTATTAAAGATGTATCGAAATAACCACGTGCAGTTTGGTCCTCCTCTCCTTCGCCGGAAGAAACCTTTAACAGAATCACCCACCACAACAGGACCAAGCGGCGTGGTGACAGGCAGCGGCAGCAGGAGCAGCGAAATCCAGATTTCTGGACATGGGAGGAAATCTTGAACGGAAAAGGACCCTGGGCACAGCCTGGAGAATATCGGCGCCGCAGAGAAGAGCTGGAGGCGGCGAAGGCGGAGAGGCGCTGGTATGAAGAGGCAGCACGGCGATGCGGATGGAAGCCCGAGAGTCAGCCCCAAAAATATCTTCGGTGGAGGCACACAGGGAGTATGGCGAAGCCAGGTAGGAGACCTGCGCCAACTTCCTGTGCTTACCGGGGGGCTAGAGAGACCGGGCAGGCACCGTGTTATGCTGTGGAGCACACGGTGTCTCCAGTGCGAGTGCATAGCCCGGTGTGGTACATACCAGCTCCTCGTATCGGCCGGGCTAGAGTGGGCATCGAGCCAAGTGTCATGAAGCCGGCTCTATGCATCTGGTCTCCAGTGCGTCTCCTTGGGCCGGCTTACATGGCATCAGCCTTGCGCACGGTGTCCCAGGTTCGCCTGCATAGCCCAGTGCGGGCTATTCCACCTCGACGCACTGGCAGGGCGACCGGGAGCATTCAACCAGGTAAGGTTGGGCAGGCTCGGTGCTCAAGAGCTCCAGTGCGCCTGCATGGTCCGGTCTATCCAGTACCACCTCCACGCACCAGCCCTCCGGTGGCAGCTGCCCGCACCAGGCTTCCTGTGCGTGTCCTCGGCCCAGTACCACCAGTGCCAGCACCACGCATCAGGCCTACAGTGCGCCTTGCCTGTCCAGCGCTGCCAGAGTCTTCCTCCTCTCCAGCGCTGCCGGAGTCTCCCACCTGTTCAACTCTGCCAGAGTCTCCCGCCTGTTCAACGCTGCCAGAGTCTCCCGCCTGTCGAGCGCTGCCAGAGCTGCCAGTCTGCAAGGAGCCGCCAGAGCTGCCAGACTGCAAGGAGCCGCCAGATCTGCCAGTCTGCAAGGAGCCGCCAGAGCTGCCACTCTGCAAGGAGCCGCCAGAGCTGCCAGTCTGCAAGGAGCCGCCAGAGCTGCCAATCTGCAAGGAGCCGCCAGAGCTGCCAGTCTGCATGGAGCAGCCAGAGCCGCCAGTCAGCATGGAGCAGCCAGAGCCGGCAGTTAGCATGGAGCAGCCAGAGCCGGCAGTTAGCATGGAGCAGCCAGAGCCGCCAGTCAGAATGGAGCAGCCAGAGCCGCCAGTCAGCATGGAGCAGCCAGAGCCGCCAGTCAGCATGGAGCAGCCAGAGCCGGCAGTTAGCATGGAGCAGCCAGAGCCGGCAGTTAGCATGGAGCAGCCAGAGCCGCCAGTCAGAATGGAGCAGCCAGAGCCGCCAGTCAGCATGGAGCAGCCAGAGCCGCCAGTCAGCCAGGATCCGCCAGATCCGCCAGTCTGCCAGGATCCGCCAGTCTGCCAGGATCCGCCAGAGCCGCCAGTCTGCCAGGATCCGCCAGAGCCGCCAGTCAGCCAGGATCCGCCATTCGGCCAGGATCCGCCAGTCAGCCAGGATCTGCCTGAGCCGCCAGTCAGCCAGGATCTGCCAGAGCCGCCAGTCAGCCAGGATCTGCCAGAGCCACCAGTCAGCCAGGATCTGCCAGAGCCATCAACCCGCCTGAGCTTCCTCTCAGTCCTGAGCTTTCTCTCAGTCTTGAGCTACCCTTCAGTCTTGAGCTACCATTCAGTCTTGAGCTACCCCTCAGTCCCGAGCTACCCCTCAGTCCCGAGCTACCCCTCAGTCCCGAGCTACCCCTCAGTCCCGAGCTATCCCTCAGTCCGGAGCTACCTCAGTCCGGAGCTGCCCCTCAGTCCAGTGGGGCCCTTTGTTAGGGTTACTAGGCCAAGGTCGGAGGCGAGGGTCGCCAATCTAAGGACGCGAATTAAGCGGACTAAGACTTTGTTGGAGTGGGGTCCACGTCCTGCGCCGGAGCCGCCACTGTGTACAGACGCCCACCCGGATCCTCCCCTATGGGTTTAGGTGTGCGGCTGGGAGTCCGCACCTTGGGGGGGGGGGGTTCTGTCACGCCCTGGTCTTAGTATTTTGTGTTTTCTTTATTATTTTGGTCAGGCCAGGGTGTGACATGGGTTATTTATGTGGTGTGTTTTGTCTTGGGGTTTTTGTAGGTTATGGGATTGTGGTATAGTATAGTAGTCTAGGAAAGTCTATGGTTGCATGGAGTGGTTCTCAATCAGAGGCAGGTGTTTATCGTTGTCTCTGATTGGGAACAATATTTAGGCAGCCATATTCTTTGAGTGTTTTGTGGGTGATTGTTCCTGTCTCTGTGTTTGTTTGCACCAGATAGGGCTGTTTCGGTTTTTCACGTTACATTTAGTGTCTTTGTATTGTTCGTTATTATCTTTATTAAAGATGTATCGAAATAACCACGCTGCAGTTTGGTCCTCCTCTCCTTCGCCGGAAGAAAACCTTAACAGCGTGCTTAGTCCCCTCCTGTACTCCTGGTTCCCCCACGACTGTGTGGCCATGCATGACTCCAACATCATCATTAAGTTTGCCGACGACACAACAGTGGTAGGCCTGAACACCAAATACGATGAGACAGCCTATAGGGAGAAGGTCAGAGACCTGGCAGTGTGGTACCAGGACAACAACCTCTCCCTCATTGTGAGCAAGACAAAGGAGCTGATTGTTGACTACAGGAAAAGGAGGGCTGAACATGCCCCCATTCACATCAACAGGGCTGTAGTGGAGCAGGTCAAGGGCACAACAACGTCTATTCCCCCTCCAGGAGACTGAAAACATGTGGCATCGGTTCCCAAATCCTCAAAAAGTTCAATAGCTGCACCCTCGAGAGCATCCTGACTGGTTGCATCACCCCCGTCAATGGGACAGTTGTAAATCATGTAGCACCTTGTGTCATGATCACAGATTGTAGAGAAACAACAATTATCGGTATATGTGTCTTATATCGGCTTAAAACGTCAATTCTTGTTAATATAACTGCACTGTCCAATTTATAGCAGCTATTACTGCAAAAAACATGACATGCTATTGTTTGAGGAGAGTTTTAATAAATTCACCTCTGAAGGTGAAATGTGTATGTTCATTCTAAGATCTTGCTCTGATTTTATCATCCAAAGGGTCCCAGAGATAACACAAAGTGTCGTTTTGTTAGATTTACAATCCTTTTTCATATCCTAAAAATCCTTTGAATTTCTACTCGTTCAATTTGTAAAGAAAGGAATGTGTGAAAATCTAACCCTAAACAGTCTAAACAGTCCACCCCATTTGTATTTATTCCTCAGAGATCCTAGAACGTAACCAGACTTCACTATATCATTGGGGGTGTAGTATATCCTATAGGACACCACATTTGGTCAGAGGCAGACATTTGCTCCCAGGCAGACTAAATAACTTTTTTGCCCGCTTTGAGGACAATACAGTGCCACTGACACGGCCTGCAACGAAAACATGCGGTCTCTCCTTCACTGCAGCCGAGGTGAGTAAGACATTTAAACGTGTTAACCCTCGCAAGGCTGCAGGCCCAGACGGCATCCCCAGCCGCGTCCTCAGAGCATGCGCAGACCAGCTGGCCGGTGTGTTTACGGACATATTCAATCAATCCCTATACCAGTCTGCTGTTCCCACATGCTTCAAGAGGGCCACCATTGTTCCTGTTCCCAAGAAAGCTAAGGTAACTGAGCTAAACGACTACCGCCCCGTAGCACTCACATCCGTCATCATGAAGTGCTTTGAGAGACTAGTCACTGGGGCCCCACAAGGGTGCGTTCTGAGCCCTCTCCTGTACTCCCTGTTCACCCACGACTGCGTGGCCACGCACGCCTCCAACTCAATCATCAAGTTTGCGGACGACACAACAGTGGTAGGCTTGATTACCAACAACGACGAGACGGCCTACAGGGAGGAGGTGAGGGCCCTCGGAGTGTGGTGTCAGGAAAATAACCTCACACTCAACGTCAACAAAACTAAGGAGATGATTGTGGACTTCAGGAAACAGCAGAGGGAACACCCCCCTATCCACATCGATGGAACAGTAGTGGAGAGGGTAGCAAGTTTTAAGTTTCTCGGCATACACATCACAGACAAACTGAATTGGTCCACTCACACAGACAGCATCGTGAAGAAGGCGCAGCAGCGCCTCTTCAACCTCAGGAGGCTGAAGAAATTCGGCTTGTCACCAAAAGCACTCACAAACTTCTACAGATGCACAATCGAGAGCATCCTGGCGGGCAGTATCACCGCCTGGTATGGCAACTGCACCGCCCTCAACCGTAAGGCTCTCCAGAGGGTAGTGAGGTCTGCACAACGCATCACCGGGGGCAAACTACCTGCCCTCCAGGACACCTACACCACCCGATGTCACAGGAAGGCCATAAAGATCATCAAGGACATCAACCACCCGAGCCACTGCCTGTTCACCCCGCTATCATCCAGAAGGCGAGGTCAGTACAGGTGCATCAAAGCTGGGACCGAGAGACTGAAAAACAGCTTCTATCTCAAGGCCATCAGACTGTTAAACAGCCACCACTAACACTGAGTGGCTGCTGCCAACACACTGACACTGACTCAACTCCAGCCACTTTAATAATGGGAATTGATGGGAAATGATGTAAATATATCACTAGCCACTTAAACAATGCTACCTTATATAATGTTACTTACCCTACATTATTCATCTCATATGCATACGTATATACTGTACTCTATATCATCGACTGTATCCTTATGTAATACATGTATCACTAGCCACTTTAAACTATGCCACTTTGTTTACATACTCATCTCATTTGTACATACTGTACTCGATACCATCTACTGTATCTTGCCTATGCTGCTCTGTACCATCACTCATTCATATATCCTTATGTACATATTCTTAATCCCCTTACACTGTGTACAAGACAGTAGTTTTGGAATTGTTAGTTAGATTACTTGTTATTACTGCATTGTCGGAACTAGAAGCACAAGCATTTCGCTACACTCGCATTAACATCTGCTAACCATGTGTACGTGACAAATAAAATTTGATTTGATTTGATTTGAAAGCGACACCTTCATGGCACGCCGATAAGCGGGCGGTCTTCACTTGATCGACTGTAACAAAGCTAGTTCGATAGCTAATGAGCTGGGCTTTAAGGGAGTATCCGGGAAACCCATATCTGTCACAAGATGTAGCTGCTAACCTTGTGCGATAGCAAGACTTCAAACATTATAAGAATATGGAGAGTTATGAAGTTTAAAAAACTGGTTGTTTTGCAAATGCTTAACTTATAATACGGCTTCTAATACTGGAAAAGCTGAATCAAAGTCCAAGTATACAAATTTGATGATATTCTTCCAGAAAAATGTAATGTGAATGCAAATGTCTCCTTCACGATTTTCCCAAATGTACCTGGGTGACTTCAAACTAAATGTCATGTAGTTTTCTCATACTTCAAGTTATCCATCTGAAACATGACATACACTGCTGCCATCTTGTGGACACCATCAGAATTTCGACCAGAGTGATGGCTTGACATGGAACCTTTCTGTTGCATTTCAAAGATGGTGGTAGAAATAAAATAGAAAAATTGTAGTTTTTTTCTTTGTATTTTCTTCTACCAGATCTATTGTGTTATATTCGCTTACATTCAATTCACATTTCCACAAATTATAAAGTGTTTTCTTTCAAATGGTACCAAGAATATGCATATCCTTGCCTCAGGGCCAGAGTTACAAAAAAACGAATCGCATAATACGTTACATAGACTCACTCTTTGTGAAATAACATGGGTTGACATGATTTTCAAATGACTAATTATTCCTATATCTTCCTTACATGCAATATCTGTAAGGTCCCTCAGTCAAGTATTGAATTTCAAAAAGATGGTGGCGTACTGGATGGCCGCCGTTTTTGCAAGCTCTGACCCAACTTTGCTATTTTTCTTACAACCAACAACGTCTTTTGAACATCACATTGGCAGTTACTTACCTCAATTCCGGCTTCAAATTAGAATTCCGAACAAATTTTTGGCCTCCAAAGAGGCAAGAGAGGTGGGGGTCCTGGCGAGATTATGGCGTAGGAAAAATGTGGCACCTCTTCTCTCCATCCAACTGGCCAATGTACTTGAAAATAAGATGGATGACCTCCGATTGCGGATATTCTACCATCGGGATATGTCAAAACTGCAATATTCTCTGCTTTTCTGAAACATGGCTCTCGGACAAAATACCCCCATGAATGTCTAACTCGATGGATTCTCCATTCACCGTGTGAACTGGACAGTGGAGTCAGGGAAATTGAGAGGGGGAGGGTGCCCGCCCCACGCACCAGGCCTCCTGTGTGTCTCTCCAGTCCGGTGAGTCTTGTGCCTGCATGAAGGACCAGCCCTCCTGTGTGTCTCCCCAGCCTGGTGAGTCCTGTGCCTGCTGCACGAACTAAGCCTCCAGTGATGATCCATGGCACGAAGCCTCCAGTGATGATCCATAGCACGAAGCCTCCAGTGATGATCCATGGCAAGAAGCCTCCAGTGATGATCCATGGCAAGAAGCCTCCAGTGATGGTCCATGACACGAAGCCTCCAGTAAATGATCCATGGCAAGAAGCCTCCAGTGATGATCCATGGCACGAAGCCTCCAGTGATGATCCATAGCACGAAGCCTCCAGTGATGATCCATGGCACGAAGCCTCCAGTGATCATCCATGGCACGAAGCCTCCAGTGAGGAGTCATAGCACGAAGCCTCCAGCAACAGCCTCCAGTCTGGAGCCTCCCGCGACGGTCCGCACACCCCTTTTTGTTCTTGTGCTGTCTCTCCGAGTGCTCATTGACTCTGGGGGTGATGAATGTCTTGTGAATGCCACGATAGCTTCGGAGTTTGGTATTCCCACTCAGCCTCTCTCTGTGCCCATGGATACTAGGGCACTGGACGGCCGCTCTATAGGGGAAGTCACCCATAGTACTGTGCCCGTTCAATTACGGGTTTCTGGTAACCACAGTGAGACCATACAGTTCATCCTCATTGCTTCTCCCCATGTTCCGGTTGTGTTGTGTTGGGATTTTCCTGGCTACAAAAACACAATTCTGTGATTGACTGGACCACAAGCTCAATCCTGGGTTGGTCCTTTTTGCCATTCCCACTGCCTTCAAGCAGCATAGCCTTCCCCAAGTCGTCCTCCCCAGGATGTTAGCAAGATTGTGGATGTCTCTGCTATTCCTACTGAATACCAAGACCTCCTGGAAGTGTTCAGTAAGACACGTGCTACTTCCCTTCCCATGCACCGTCCTTATAATTGTGCCATCGACTACACCAGCTCGGGGTTGGTTTTAGTCTCTGTCCGGACCAGAGACCAAAGCTATGGAGGAGTATATAGAAGTGTCTCTGGCCACTGGGGTCGTCCGTCCTTCTGCATCTCCTGCTTGCGGAGGGGTTTTCTTGTGGAGAAGAAGGACAAGACCCTGCGCCAGTGCATTGACTACAGGAGACTTATTAACAATGTCACTGTCAAAAATCGTTATCTCTCCTCTCCTCAGCGTTTGAACCTCTCCAGGGAGCTACCATGTTTTCCAAGTTGAACCTTTGGAATGCCTACCACCTGGTTCAGATACGTGAGGGGGATGAGTGGAGGACAGCCTTCAACACAGCCGGTGGACATCATGAGTACCAGGTCATGTCATTTGGACTCACCAACGCCCCCGCTGTCTTCCAGGCTTTGGTCAATGATGTGCTTCGGGACATGCTCAAACGGTTTGTGTTCTACCTGAACGACATCCTGTTTTTTTCCCAATATGCCCAAGAACATGTACTCCATGTCAGACAGGTCCTTCAGTGACTCCTGGAGATCAAATTGTTTGTGAAAGCCGAGAAGTGTGAGTTCCAACGCTCTTCTATCACCTTTCTGGGATATGTCATTGCTGAGGGCAATGTTCAGATGGATTCTGAAAAGGTCAAAGCAGTGGTTGATTGGCCTCAACCAACGTCCAAATGCAGTTGCAACGGTTTCTGGATTTG
Source organism: Oncorhynchus clarkii lewisi (assembly GCF_045791955.1). Lineage (NCBI taxonomy): Eukaryota > Metazoa > Chordata > Actinopteri > Salmoniformes > Salmonidae > Oncorhynchus > Oncorhynchus clarkii. Next base: position 28,866,077 of record NC_092164.1, read on the forward strand.
CAAACGTCTACCTCCGTTTCATTTGGGATTACAGCACCCTGGCGGCTACCCTCTCGGCACTCCCCTTCCCTCAAGGTACCGTTCAAATGGTCTTCAGCTGTCAACAAGGTCTTTGTGGACCTGAAGCATCAGTTCACAACAGCACCCATCCTCATCCATAAGGACCCCTCTCGTCAATTTGTGGTGGAAGTGGATGCTTCGGATGTGTGAGTGGGGGCCATCCTGTCCTAGCGATCTGCCCAGGACCAGAAGCTTCATCCCTGTGCCTTCCTGTCCCATCGTCTCAATCCTGCTGAGATCAACTACGATGTTGGCAACCGAGAACTCCTGGCGGTGAAGATGGCGTGGAGTGGAGGCACTGGCTGGAAGCAGCAGAACAGCCATTCCTGGTCTGGACCAACCATAAAACCTGGAATATCTCTGTTCAGCCAAGCACCTCAACTGAAGGCAGGCCCGGTGGGCCCTCCTGTTAACCAGATTCAACTTGACCATTTCCTACCATGCTGGGTCTAAAAATGTGAAGCCTATTGCTCTCTCCCACCTACACAATTCCTCTGCCACACCCTCGACCTCTGAAACCATTCTCCCTACCTCATGGCTTACTGCCACTGTGGATTGGGGTATTGAGAACCTGGTTCGCAAGGCGCAATGCTCCCAACCTGGACCTGAAGGTGGCCCGGCTAACCGACTGTTTGTCCCTAACCCAGTCTGGTCCCGTGTCCTGGACTGGGCTCATTCCTCCAGGCTGACCTGTAATCCAGGGTCCCGTCGTACCCTAGCCTTCCTTCAACAACGTTTCTGGTGGCCTACAATGGTCCCTGACATCTCTGCCTTCATCACCGCATGTACTGTGTGTGCTCAAAACAAGACTCCACGGCAAGCTCCTTCTGGCCTCCTGCAGCCACTACCAGTTCCTCATCATCCCTGGTCTCAAATATCTCTGGACTGGCAACACTGTCATTCTAACGGTAGTCGACCGGTTCTCCAAGGCCGCCCATTTCATCCCTCTCCCCAAACTACAAGGAGACGGCCCAGCTTATTGTGCAGCATGTCTTCTGGATCCATGGACTCCGCTCAGACATGGTCTCCGCTCAGAGTTCTCGTCTCAGTTCTGGAAGGCATTCTGCACCCTTAATGGGTCGGCGACAGTCACCAGACCCAAGCTCCCTGCTACTGCATTGGGCAGAGGGTATTGCTTTCAACTCGGGATCTGCCCCTTCGGGTAGAGTCCCGCAAGCTGTCTTCCCGGGTTCATTGGTCCTTTTCCCATCTCCAGAGTCCTGAGTTCCGCTGCTGTCCATCTTGTGTTACTCCGTACCCTCCGTATTCACCCTAACTTCCATGTTTCTATGATTAAGCCTGTGTCTCACTGTCCTTTGTCTTCTGTCTCCAGGCCCATCTCTCCCCCCGGGTTATCGGTGGCCAGTAAGCGTATACGGTGAGACGCCTCCTGAGGGTTTGATCACGGGGCAGGGGTTTCCAGTACCTGGTTGACTGGGAGGGATATGGCCCGGAGGAGAGGCACTGGATTTCAGTCAGTAAGTTAAAGCTTGGTCGCAAATGGGTCTTCCAAATGGACAATGACCCCAAGCATTCTTCCAAAGTTGTGGCAAATTGGCTTAAGGACAACAAAGTCAAAGTATTGGAGTGGCCATCCCAAAGCCCTGCCCTCAATCCTATAGAACATTTGTGGGCAGAACTGAAAATGTGTGTGCGAGCAAGGAGGCCTACAAACCTGACTCAGTTAGACCAGAACTGTCAGGAGGAATGGGCCAAAAATGTTGACTCAAGTTAAACAATTTAAAGGCAATGCTACCAAATACTAATTGATTGTATGTAAACTTCTGACCCACTGGGAAAGTTATGAAAGAAACAAAAGCTGAAATAAATCATTCTCTCTACTATGATTCTGACATTTCACATTCTTGTTTCTGATTAAATGTCAGGAATTGAGAAAAAACGGAGTTTAAATATATGCACACTTCCGACCAACTGTATAACTAAACATTAACCTCAAAATGTGGCCATTGATGTGTTATTCATTTTAAGGTTGAATAAACACTGTTCAATTAGTTTTTAAGATCGCCTTATTTACTGTATTACAAAAGTAATATTGAATTCTTTGGTTGACATCGCAACCAAATCTTAACATTTAAAGGTGATGTATCTAATGATCGATCGTTTCTCCGCTGACCTTACTGAACCCATTATCTTTCTCAACCTTCAGTCTCAACCTTGACTGTGATTACTCATAATTATTAATTATGTTTTATTTTGCTTGTTTTTTGTTGTTGCTGTACAGCCCTTTGAGATGTTTGATTGTTATGAATAGCACTATAAAAGTCAAATCAATTGTTATTATTATTCATTTTATCTGAACCACTCTCTTAATCTTATTCTTTAACTTTTATTTTTGGTTTAGTTGGAGATGTGAATCCAACAAATAATATCTTAACAAGTTAATAGGCTGTGTATTGTATTGCAATAGTGATATTGAATTGTTTTTTGTTATCAACGCAACCGAATATGTACATTTGAAGGGGATTTATGACTTAGTCTAGCTTTAATTCCAGTTTGTCTACAAATAAATAATGTATATGGTGGATTCATGCCTTCATCTTAACCATACATGTAAGTTAAATAACAGGACTAAATCAAATCAAACTTTACAGAAAGTGCTTGGGGAAAAAAGAAGGAAGGGAAGCGCTGCAAAGGTATACAATAGTAGGTTTTTGTAGACAGAAGGTGCTCCTTGGTAAAAGGGGTAAATTGATCAACGAAAGGAGAACAAAGGCACACTTCATATAATTACTTAAAATGTATTTATTTGTATTGCATGTGGTTACAGAATTCATTGGACAACACCTAGTAAGCAATATCATACACATTAAAAAAGTATAATAGATACAGTGGTGGAAAAAGTACCCAGTTCATTCTTGAGTCAAAGTAAAGATACCTTAAAAGAAAATGACTCAAGTAAATGTAAAAGTGACCTAGTAAAATCCCACTTGAGTAAAATCTAAAACTATTTGTTTTCAATGTACTTAAGTATCAAATTAAAAGTATAAATAATTAAAAATTCCCTATATTAAGCAAACCAGACAACATGATTTTCTTGTTTTGTCACGTCCTGACCTTAGTTCCTTTTTTATGTCTCTGTTTTAGTTTGGTCAGGGCGTGAGTTGGGGTGGGCATTCTATGTTGTGTTTTCTAGGTTTCTATTTCACTGTGTTTGGCCTGGTATGGTTCCCAATCAGAGGCAGCTGGCAGTCGTTGTCTCTGATTGGATACTCCCTTAAAGCCCAGCTCATTAGCTATCGAACTAGCTTTGTTACAGTCGATCAAGTGAAGACCGCCCGCTTATCGGCGTGCCATGAAGGTGTCGCTTTCAAATCAAATCAAATCAAATCAAATTTTATTTGTCACGTACACATGGTTAGCAGATGTTAATGCGAGTGTAGCGAAATGCTTGTGCTTCTAGTTCCGACAATGCAGTAATAACAAGTAATCTAACTAACAATTCCAAAACTACTGTCTTGTACACAGTGTAAGGGGATAAAGAATATGTACATAAGGATATATGAATGAGTGATGGTACAGAGCAGCATAGGCAAGATACAGTAGATGGTATCGAGTACAGTATGTACAAATGAGATGAGTATGTAAACAAAGTGGCATAGTTTAAAGTGGCTAGTGATACATGTATTACATAAGGATACAGTCGATGATATAGAGTACAGTATATACGTATGCATATGAGATTAATAATGTAGGGTAAGTAACATTATATAAGGTAGCATTGTTTAAAGTGGCTAGTGATATATTTACATCATTTCCCATCAATTCCCATTATTAAAGTGGCTGGAGTTGAGTCAGTGTCAGTGTGTTGGCAGCAGCCACTCAGTGTTAGTGGTGGCTGTTTAACAGTCTGATGGCCTTGAGATAGAAGCTGTTTTTCAGTCTCTCGGTCCCAGCTTTGATGCACCTGTACTGACCTCGCCTTCTGGATGATAGCGGGGTGAACAGGCAGTGGCTCGGGTGGTTGATGTCCTTGATGATCTTTATGGCCTTCCGTGGTGTAGGTGTCCTGGAGGGCAGGTAGTTTGCCCCCGGTGATGCGTTGTGCAGACCTCACTACCCTCTGGAGAGCCTTACGGTTGAGGGCGGTGCAGTTGCCATACCAGGCGGTGATACAGCCCGCCAGGATGCTCTCGATTGTGCATCTGTAGAAGTTTGCGAGTGCTTTTGGTGACAAGCCGAATTTCTTCAGCCTCCTGAGGTTGAAGAGGCGCTGCTGCGCCTTCTTCACGATGCTGTCTGTGTGAGTGGACCAATTCAGTTTGTCTGTGATGTGTATGCCGAGGAACTTAAAACTTGCTACTCTCTCCACTACTGTTCCATCGATGTGGATAGGGGGGTGTTCCCTCTGCTGTTTCCTGAAGTCCACAATCATCTCCTTAGTTTTGTTGACGTTGAGTGTGAGGTTATTTTCCTGACACCACACTCCGAGGGCCCTCACCTCCTCCCTGTAGGCCGTCTCGTCGTTGTTGGTAATCAAGCCTACCACTGTTGTGTCGTCCGCAAACTTGATGATTGAGTTGGAGGCGTGCGTGGCCACGCAGTCGTGGGTGAACAGGGAGTACAGGAGAGGGCTCAGAACGCACCCTTGTGGGGCCCCAGTGTTGAGGATCAGCGGGGAGGAGATGTTGTTGCCTACCCTCACCACCTGGGGGCGGCCCGTCAGGAAGTCCAGTACCCAGTTGCACAGCATTTGTGTTTAGTGAGTCTGCCATATCAGAGGCAGTAGGGATGACCAGCAATGTTCTATATTAATAAGTGTGTGAATTGGCAATTTTCCTGTCCTGCTTAGCATTCAAAATATAACAAGTACTTTTGGGTGTCACGGAGTAAAAAGTACATTATTATCTGTGTTCGGCCTAGTATGGTTCTCAAACAGAGGCAGCTGTCAATCGTTGTCCCTGATTGAGAATCATACTTAGGTAGCCTGGTTTCACTTTTGAGTTGTGGGTGTTTATTTTCTGTTTAGTGTTTGTGTGACTAGTGTGCACGTTAACCTCTAACGTGTTTTCCTGTTCGTGGGTTTTTTGCTGGACTGTTTTAGTCCCCGTGTTTGGAACATTTTTTTTATGTGCGCCCTGTGTTTTCGTGGGGTGGCTTATGTTCGCCGTTTGTGCATTAAATAGCACTACCCTGAACTCTCTGCTTCCTGCACCTGACTTCGCACCCACTACACCCAGATCGTTACAGTAGACTAGTGTTGAGATATGTCAACAAACCCATACATTTTGTAGATCCAGCTATAGGCCTCAATCACCAATGAATGGTAAAAATAAATAACTAATTTCCTAGGTTAATTTGGTGCTCATCTTTTCCATTTGTTTGGGGGTTGAGGAATATAGCTGGATCGACACAACCAATGGTCTGGGAATAGGATATTCTGTATTTTAACTCTAGTTACCCTATTGACTTTGATAAACATCTGCATTCTACATGGAGCTGTATTTCTATATTGATACTTTCAACAGGAAATCTGTCTAAGGTCAAGTGTATGAAAATTACCAGTTAATCCCTGCTTATATGTCCCTGCTTTACTCATGTGCTTTTATCCATATTAAAGATTAATTAGACACATTGTCAGTTAAAATCAAATTGTTAAAGTGGTGCAGCAGAGCTTTTGTATCATTTCAGCCAGTAGTTTTGAAGTAGTGTTCACGAGTCAAAACGGGTTCACGGAAATTGTACACAATTGTGTACAACATCAACCATTTCATATGATATGTTACATACCACAAAAATATTCTATAAAATCCTGCAATTTGTATATATTACGGATTTGTAAGTGCTCAAGATCCCGTTCAATCTCCTTATTTAATAACAAGTCAACAGTAAAGATGTCATCCCTTACGAATGATGCAGAGCCTCACCTTTGGCCAAATAGTCACAACAATTCAAGCTCAAAATGGAATAGGAGATATGCTTGTTCACAGTTTGGAATTACTAACGTACGAACAGACGGAGACAAGAGCCATAGTCTCCCCTCCAATTTCTTCGTGGTGCCAATTTACACACGAGCGAAAAGCAAGACCGATGTGCGAGTTAAATATACTCCCTTTTCACTTTTAGTATTTGTCCAAATTTGAATCCACTAGGGAAGACAGAACCTGCAAAGGAAGAAATCAACTAGGAAAGAAAGAGAAAAAGCTAAATTTGACCAGGGTGATCGCTTTGCTGTTGTCTGAATCTCAGATTGACCCTTTAATTCTGTGCTCATACATCAACTATTAATAGGTAGCTATTTATTCATGAAATCATGATTATTCAATTACATCAGAGGGATTCATTACCTTTTGCTCAAACATCAGGCAGCTTTTGCCACCAACAGAAAATAAGTACTCAGATAGAAACGAACAAAGAAGACAATCTATCCCTTCATCCAAATGATAGATGGATGAATCACAGACACACAGGCGCACACACACTGCTGTGATTTACAAGGCTTCTCCGTCAGACTCCCACTCAGATTGGTCCTAAAAATGGTACAATTCAAAGGCTTTCCCTTTTCATTGCTGTCACTCACCATCATTCCCCAAGATGCTTAGTGCCCTCTCTGAGTGGTCACTGACTCAACACAAAGTAGTACACAATTGGACAGACAGCAGAGTCTGTACATTCCAAATGGCAACCTATTCCCTAGACTAGTGCACCACTTTTGACCAGAGCCCTATCACAAGTAGTGCTCTAAATATCCATCAATCAATCAAATGTATTTATTAAGCCCTTTTTACATCAGCAGATGTCACAAAGTGGTTATACAGAAACACAGCCTAAAACCCCAAACAGCAAGCAATGCAGATGTAGAAGCATAGTGGCTAGCAAAAACTCCCTAGAAGTGTAGGAACCTAAAGAGGAACCAGGCTCTTAGGGCTGGCCAGTCCTCTTCTGGCTGTTCTGGGTGGAGATTATAAGAGGATATGGCCATTAAGGTCAGCTCATTCTTCAAGATGTTAAAATGTTCATAGAATCAAGCAGAATCAAACAATAATCACAGTGGTTATAGAGGGTGCAATAGGTCATCACTTCAGGAGTAAATGTCGGTTGGCTTTTCATAACCGAGCATTCAGAGGTTGAGACAGCAGGTACGGTAAAGAGAGAGAGAGAGAGATGGAGAGAGAGGAAAAGAGAGTCGAAAACCGCAGGATCAGGGCAAGGTAGAATGTCCGGTGAACAGGCCATGGTTCCATGGCCGCAGGCAGAACAGTTCAAAGTGGAACAGCAGCACGACCAAGTGGAATGGGAACAGGGACAGCCAGGAGTCATCAGGCCTGGTAGTCCTGAGGCATGGTCACAGGGCTCAGGTCCTCTGGGAGAAGAGTGAGAGAGAGAGATGTAAAAATTTGAGGGAGCATAGGACACCAGATAAGACAGGAGAATTACACCAGATAGTTCAGACTGGTCCAAGCCCCCCGGAACATAGACTATTGCAGCATAGATACTGGAGGCTGACAGGGTGGGTTGGGGACACTGTGGCACTGTCCGATGATACCCCCGAAAAGGACCAACCATACAGGATAAAACCCTACCCACTTTGCCAAAGCACTGCCCCCACACCACTAGAGGTATATCAACAGACCACCAATTTACTACCCTGAGACAAGGCTGAGTATAGCCCACAAATATCTCCTCCAATGCACAAGCCCGAGGAGGCGCAGAACCGGACAGGAAGATCACGTCAGTTACTCAACCCACTCAAGTCGAGTATAGCAAAAAAAGCAGCATGTGAGCACTAGTAAGCCAGTGACTCAGCCCCAGTAATAGTGTCAGAGGAAGAGAATCCCAGTAGAGAGAAGGGAGCCATCCAGGCAGACACAGCAAGGGTGCTTCGTCACCCTGGTACCTTGCCTTTCACCTTCACACCCCTGGGCCAGACTACACTCAATCATAGGACCCACTGAAGAGATGAGTCTTCAGTAAAGATTTAAAAGTCAAGACCAGGTCTGCGTCTCTCAAATGAATAGGCAGACCGTTCCATAAAAATAGAGATAAATAGGAGAAAGCACTGCTTCCAGCTGTTTGCTTACAAATTCTAGGGACAATAGGGAGGCCTACGTCTTCTAACTGTAGTGTATGTGTAGGTACAGTATGTACCGCAGAACCAAATCAGAGAGCAAGTTTGGAGCAAGTCCATGTAATACTTTATAGGTTAGCAATGAAACATTGAAATCATTCCTAGCCTTAACAGGAAGGCAGTGTAGAGAGGCTAGCACTGGAGTAATATGATAGATTGTTTTGGTTCTAGTCAATATTCCATCAGCCGTATTTAGCACTAATTTAAGTGTATTTAGTGCTTGATCCAGGTAGCCGGAGAGTAGAGCATTGTAGTAGACTAATCTAGAAGTGAAAAAAGAGTGGATTAGATTTTCTACGTAATTATTGGTGGAAAGATGGAAAAAAGCTGCCCTAGAAATATTCTTCATACTGTATGTTCGTCTAAAGAGATATCAGGGTCCAGAGTAACACCGAGGTACTTCCATGTGTTATTTTAGACAACTGTACAACCATCAAGTTTAATTGTCAGATCAATTGTCTGATTATATCTTGCGACCTAGAACTATCATCTCTGTTTTGTCCGAGTTTAAAAGTAAAAAATGTGCCTCCATCCACATCCTTATGTCTGAAACACAGGTTTCCAGGGTCGGCAATTTTTTTGCCATCACTATGTTTCATCTATGTTTCATTTAAATCTTGTGTGTTATCTGCATAGCAGTGAAAGTTGACATTGTATTTCCGAATGACATCACCAAGAGGTAAAATATATAGTGAAAACAATAGTGATCTTTAAACGGAACCTTGAGGAACACCAAAACCTACCATTGATTTGTCAGAGAACAAACCATCCACAGATGGAGTCAAAAGCGGCATCGATGGCGCCACCGTGTATACATTTATTTTGTCCCCCTACACAAAACGCGATCACGACACGCAGGTTAAAATATCAAAACAAACTCTGAACCAATGACATTAATTTTGGGAAATATTATGTAGAAATACGATATTCAAAGAGGAGTCCATCATTTTATTTTTAATGATAATTATATCTTTGTTGAAGAAGTATCTTTGCGACAGTATAAAAACAAAATTTTTGATTGTTTTTATTCTCCTTAATCAGGTTGGAAAAGCAGCAGCGATACTGTACGTTGCTGTCTTTCCAAACTAGTCGGAAGACTTCCAATTTGGTGGAACGCCACTTCCGTTCCAATTTTCTGGAAGCTTGCTTCAGGGCTCATGTATTTTCTGTATACCAGGGAGAAAATTTCTATTGACAAAGTTGTTTGGTTTTCAGAGGTGCGACTGCATCCAGGGTATTATGGATTCCATCGTGCCATCATGATGCACAAAACAACCATTTGATGCAATATCAGTATTATAACATATTCTTGTAATTTCTCTCACAGCCCTTGGGAAGGTGGAGGGAGTCTGAAAGGGAATCTAGGAATCTATGGGTTGTCTGAGATAGTGCGGCTTTTGATAATCCTTGCTAGGGGACTGAGCAGATTATTGGTTGCTATTGCAGACGTTAAAAATGGTGGTCCGATAGTCCAGGAGGAAAAACCTTTAGATCCACAATATGTATTCCACTGGACAAAACTAGATCCAGAGTATGATTGTGGCAATAAGTAGGTCCGGAGACAGGTTGGACAAAACCTATTGAGTTGATAATGGCTTCGAAAGCCTTTTGGAGTGAGTCTATGGACTTTTCCATGTGAATATTGAAGTAACCAAAAAGTAGGATATTACCTGCCATGACTACGAGGTCCAATAGGAATTCAGGGAATTCAGTAAGAGACGCTGTATACGGCCCAGGAGGCTGAATATGGCCCAGGAGGCCTGTAAACAGTAGCTATAAAAAGTGATTGAGCAGGCTGTATAGATTGTATGACTATTGTATGAGGTTTCGCGGAAGGAGATCGTGGTTCCTGGTGACGAGCCGGCGACGAGTGGCTAATCTGCCTTTGCCATCGGTACTATTGGCCAACGTACAATCGCTGGAAAAAGGGGATGAACTACAAGTATGTATATCCTACCAACGAGACATTAAAAACTGTAATATCCTAAGTTTCAGCGAGTTGTATCTGAACGACGACATGAAAAAGTTACAGCTGGTGGGTTATACAATGTATTGGCAGGATAGAACAGCAGCCTCTGGTAAGACAATGGGTGTGGGTCTATGTATATTTGTAAACAACAGCTGGTGCATGATATCTAAGGAAGTCTCAAGGTTTTGCTTGCCTGAGGTAGAGTATCTCATGATAAGCTTTAGACCACACGATTAACCTAGAGAGTTTCCATCTATATTTTTCGTAGCTGTTTAGTTACCACCACAAACCGATGCAGGCACTAAGACCACACTCAATGATCTTTATACGGCCATAAACAAACAGGAAAATGCTCATCCAGAGGCTGCGCTCCTAGTGGCCGGGGACTTTAATGCAAGGAAACTTAAATCAGTTTTACCTCATTTCTACTAGCATGTTAAACGTGCATCCAGAGGGAAAAAAAACTAGACCACCTTTACTCCACATACAGAGATGTGTACAAAGCTCTCCCTCGCCCTCCATTTGGCAAATCTGACCACACTTCTATCCTCCTGATTCCTGCTTATAAGCAAAAATTAAAGCAGGAAGCACCAATAACTCTGTCAATAACAAAGTGGTCAGATGAAGCAGATGCTAAGCTACAGGACTGTTTTGCTAGCACAGACTGAAATACGTTCTGGGATTCTTCCTATGGCATTGAGGAGTACATCACATCAGTCACTGGCTTCATCAATAAGTGTATCGATGATGTCATCCCCACAGTGACTGTACGTCACCAGAAGCCATGAATTGCAGGCAACATCCGCACTGAGCTAAAGGGTACAGCTGCTGCTTTCAAGTAGAGGGAATCTAACCCAGAAGCTAATAAGAAATTCCACTATGACCTCCGACGGAAAGCGTCAATAAGATCGAATTGTACTACACCGGCTCCGATGCTCGTCGAATGTGGCAGGGCTTGCAAACTATTACAGACCACAAAGGGAAGCACAGACGAGAGCTGCCCAGTGACACAAGCCTACCAGATGAGCTAAATCACTTCTATGCTTTGGATGACTGTGTGATCACGCTCTCCGTAGCCGATGTGAGTAAGATCTTTCAACAGGTTAACATTCACAAGGAAGCAGGGCCAGACGGATTACCAGGACGTGTACTCTGAACTCACACTGACCAACTGGCATGTGTCTTCACTGACATTTTCAACCTCTCCCTGTCTGAGTCTGTAATACCAACATGTTTCAAGCAGACCAACATAGTCCCTGTGCCCAAGAACACCAAGTTAACCTGCCTAAATGACTACCAACCCATAGCACTCAAGTCTGTAGTCATGAAGTGCTTTGACAGGCTGGTCATGGCTCACATCAACACCATTATCCCAGAAACCCTAGACCAGGCCTGGGAAATTCTAGTCCTCTGGGGCCTGATTGGTGTCACACTTTTTCCCCATCTATAGAAAACACAGCTGATTTTAAACTAATTGCATTTTTAATTGAAGATCATGATTAGTCGATTATTGGAGTCAGGTGTGTTAGCTAGGGCTGGAACAAAAGTGTGACACCAATCAGACCCCCGAGGACAGGAGTTACCCAGGCATGCCCTAGACCCACTTAACTTTACATACCGCCCCAACAGATCCACAGATTATGCAATCTCTATTGATCTCCACACTGCCCTTTCAAAAATGGACAAAGGGAACACCTGAGAGAATGTGAGAATGCTATTCATTGACTACAGCTCAGCGTTCAACACCATAGTTTCCTCAAAGATCATCACAAAGCTAATGACTCTGGGACTAAACACTTCCCTCTGCGACTGGATCCAGGACTTCCTGATGGGCCGCCCCCAGGTGATAAGGGTAGGTAACAACACATCCGCCATGCTGGGTCCCCTCTCAGAGGTGTGTTTTCAGTCCCCTCCTGTAATCCCTGACTGCACGGCCAGGCACGACTCCAACACCATCATTAAGTTTGCCGATGACAAAACAATGGTAGGCCTGATCATCGGCAATGATGAGACAGCCTATAGGGAGGAGGTCATAGACCTGGCGATGTGGTGCCAGGACAACAACCTTTCCCTCAACGTGATCAAAACAAAGGGTGATTGTGGACTACAGGAAAAGGAGGACCAAGCACGCCCTCATTCTCTCTTAGCTGAAGAGCTAGTCGCAGGTTGAGAGCTTCAAGTTCCTTGGCGTCCACATCAAAACAAACTAACATGGTCCAAGCACACCAAAACAGTCGTGAAGAGGGCACAACAAAACCTATTCCACCTCAGGAGACTGAAAAGATTTGGCATGGGTCCTCAGATCCTCAAACGTTTCTAGAGCTCCACCATCGAGAGCATCCTGACAGGTTGCATCACTGCCTGGTTGCATCAAGGTTGCATCAACTGCTCAGCCTCCGACCGCAAGGCACTACAGACGATAGTGCACACTGCCCAGTAGATCACTGGGGCCAAGCTTCCTGCCATCCAGGACCTCTATTCCAGGCGGTGTCAGGAAGGCCCTATAAAGTGTGACCCGATTCAATAAAACTAAGCGTATGTCGCAAGTCATGACATCACAGGAGAGCGTTTTGAACGTAAAAAAATATTTTCTTTATCAAATTGCGTTTTTTGAAGCCTGCTGTCTATATGAGCTCCTCAGTCTGTGTTGGTATTAAAATAAAATCTAATTGTATTATTCACATGCGCCTGTAGACCTTAGAATGAAATGCTTACTTACGAGCTATTAACCAACAATGCAATTTAAAAATATGCAGATAAGAATAAGAAATCATAATATTAATCCTGTCGAACACGGCTTTACATTTTTTTTTATTGTGTACTGGAGCTGCATAAGTGTTGCTCTACACTTTCTGGAGGATCAAGTTTTGAAATCAGTGGAATTAGAGTATGATAACTAAAGAGATGGAGAAAACACCTGTCTCCGGATTACACTTATAGCAACCATGGTATGGCGTTCATGACAGGGAGACTCATCCATCATGCAAGGGTAAGATTGTCTAGTGTTAGCTAGCTACATTTTCAGATATTACATGTTTCTAATTTTGACAGAAAGTGGTTTCATTTCAAGCAAGTGTACTGTTAGCTAGCTAGCTAACATTAGCTGGCTGGCTACCTAGCGGACATTACTATTCGTTTCCCAGAGCTGTTTGCTTTTCTAATTAGAGCCTAATGTTAGGCATTGTTGGCACATTGTTCGTTGTTAACGTTAGCTAACTAGCTAACGTTAGCTGGCTGGCTCGTTAGCTAACGTTATGTGACGTGTGTACAACACCCCTTGAATATGGTTGGTGTCAGTAAACGTCTGAAAAAAGACGTAATGGAATTGTTGTCAACAGAGCTGATTAGGCTGTTTTCTTGTTATCCAAAGGTAAACAAATCATCGGTCAGAGCATCAACTGTGCACTACTACAGCGAAATGAGATGGGTGGGGCTAAAGCTTAAGAGGGTGTGAACAATGCTGAATTAGTTGTAGACAAAGAAGAGCACTTCACTAGATACCAAAACATTCAAATGCGATTTTCTCAAAAGTGAGTTTACAGGTTGATCAAGTTTCAAAGCAAAATTACTTTCCATTGTTCCTCAAATGCAGTGTATGATATACCATTTTGTAGCTCTGAGTCTCTACTTTTATCCAATGTAAAAAAACACAATTTCACATTTTACTACATAAGACCGAATCCAAGTGGTGAGTCACAATTGTAAAAGACTCCAGCCACCTTAGTCATAGACTATTCTCTCTGCTCTGCTCTGTAATATTTCTAAACTTTTAAAACCATGACTAAAGAGAGACAGCAAAAAGCTGCTGTTTATGTCAGTAAGTTAATGTTTGAGTTGTTATTCAGCACTGTCAACAATTTGTTCAACACTTTTATAAGCCATAAAATGCGCGTTCTACCTACTTCCACTCACATTACAACCAGCACTGCAGCTGCAGTGAATGAGTATAGAAAAGTGCTTAGATAAGCTTGCATTATTATTATTAGCGGCTTGTGTCTTTTTTAATATCAAGGAATATTTCCCTGTCTCTGTTTATAGGAGGAACAATATGATTTGGTGCATGAGGCAGAATTAATGCAGTGGAGCTTGAGTTTTGCCATCAGCTGGAAGACTGTGTCCCCTTTTCTCAATAAAGGTAGGGAGAGCAGAGGGACGGTGAGTTGGATGAGTGGCAGCCTCACCACTGCTCGCTCCCTCCCCTCAGACTGACAATCAGATGCAGACCATCAGTCCAGTAACATTTAAAAAGCTAAATATTACGCTTACTCAGCTGTGCCTCACAAGAAATACAACAAATTATCTATTATCAGTGTGATCATATACCTCCAATTTTGAAATATTATTTGGCAGGGCAATTTAAGCATAGGCAATATGCCATGAAAATATATTGTGCCTATAGCCTACTGCACAAACCTCATTGCTACTTAAATGTTTTTAAAGTTTTTTAAGATTTTTTTTTTTTTTATCTGAATGGAAGATCTCGGTTTGCTTTTGGACTCAGAAAGTGATGTTGAGAAAAGGTTGGTGACCACTAGGCTAAGGTGTTATATCTTCCACTGGGAGGCAGTGTCAAGCTACAGTATATGCTACTGTGCTGCAGTTAAGTAACTGCATTGCCCCTCATCCCAAACACCCCTCCCCAACGTGTGTTTATAAAGTGATGCATTCTCTCTTACATGCCAGAAAATCTCTCCAGTCTCCACGCAACAATGATGCCAGTGTGCTCTCGTTGACTCTACGCACAAATCTGCATCTTTCTGCGGACTGTCAGTGGATTGACATATACGACAGCTCGCCTACAGAACAATTCAATGTCAAAACGACAGGAGTGTAAATTGGAAATAATCCTCTGGACCAGACTTGCTACCATGGGCATTTTTGTGATGCTCTCCACAACTGTATAATTATTTCATAGAGATACAACTGATAAGGATGAAAATATATTGATCTGATTAATTGTAATAGTTTGAAGAACAGAGAAAAAACATGGCTTTACAAACTTCTAATGACACTTCTTTGTCAACATTCCTGGACTGTCTGCCACACCTGCAGAGCAACTCATCCGTGAATGCATCTGGAAATATGAGCAAGGAAGTTACCAATACCACCTGTAGCAATGCGTCTGTCATCACAAAAGCCCCATCCGTGCAGCAAAAAGGTAATACTGGAAGATTCCTAAAGATTCTCTATAACAATCTCAGTTCTTTTGAGGTTCTTGAAACCTTTTCCTATCATTAAATTAATTACATGAGATTAATTCCTACATTAAATGATATGATGGGTTGCGATTGGCACAGCAGCATAGGATTTAATTAAGTGAGAAATGCAGGTTGTTCACACCACATTGAACAATAGGGTAACTTGGAGGAAATTTATATTCACCTTAAGGGAAATATTTTCTGACAGAAAAAAAGTTATGTTTGGTAAGATTTAGATATATTGCAAAATGCCCCCTGACAATTAGTGTGTTAATTGACTCTTAAAAGCTAAAGTCTAGGTATCTTATTTTAATTAAATAAATCAAATTTTGGAAAACAAAATGACATTGCATACGTAAACGACGTCATGTTGCTTGCTTAGAGATTACTACTTCCTCCCGATTTGGGGCATGCCTTGCACGAACTCAGGTGCTCTGCCTTGCTAGCACAGGTGACACCCTCCTGAAGTGTTTTACCAGTCAGCACCACACAAAGCTAGTTATTCAATTACGCAAGTGGGGTAACTAGTACAAAAAACTGTTTATATACAGTACCACTCAAAAGCTTGGACACGCCTACTCATTCAAGGGTTTTCCAAAATGTTTACTACTTTCTACATTGTAGAATGATGGTGAATACGTCAAAACTATGGGAATAACACATATGGAATCATGTAATAACCAAAAAAGTGTTAAAGAAGTGAGATTATTCAAAGTGGCCATCCTTTGCCTTGATGACAGCTTTGCACACTCTTGGCATTCTCTCAACCAGATTCCCCTGGAATGCTTTTCCATCAGTCTTGAAGGAGTTCCCACATATGCTGAGCACATGTTGGCTGCTTTTCATTCACTCTGCGGTCCAACTCATCCCAAACCATCTTAATTTGGTTGAGGTCGGGTGATTGTGGAGGCCAGGTCATCTGATGTAGCACTCCATCACGGTCGTTCTTGGAGTTGTGATGAAAAACAAATGACAGTCCCACTAAGTGCAAACCAGATGGGATGGCGTATCACTGCAGAATGATGAGGTAGCCATGCTGGTTAAGTGTGCCTTGAAAAAAAAAAAAATCGTAGACAGTGTCACCAGCAAAGCACCCATACACCATCACACCTCCTCCACCTTGCTTCACAGTGGGAACCAAACATGTGGAGATCATCCATTCACCTACTCCTGTAGTAGTTGTTTCTTTGCAGCATTTCGAATTTGAGCTATGTTTACCATAATATGTACTTGGTATTTTACCAAATAGGTCTATCTTCTGTATACCACCCCTACCTTGTCACAACACAACTGATTGGCTCAAACGCATTAAGAAGGAAAGAAATTCCACAAATTAACTTTTAACAAGGCACACCTGTTTGATTGATCATGAATTTGGTAGAGAGAACACCAAGAGCTTTCATTAATGCAAAGGGTGGGTGGCTACGTTGAAGAATCTCAAACTGTTTTCTATTGATACCCCAACCACATCGATCTCAACACATTCAAATTATATTATTCAATTAAATACACATTTATTCACACATGTACGGAAACAAGCGTGCGCACACACACACATACAGCCCTGACATACCTAATGTAGACTTCATCTGCAGACTCCATGGCTAAAAGGAGTTGACTTTTAGTTGACTTGGCTGTCTCTGAGACAGTGTCACGAGTTCCACCAAAGTCGGCTCCTCTCCTTGTTCGGGCGGCGTTCGGCGGTCGACGTCACCGGCCTTCTAGCCATCGCCGCTCCATTTTTCATTTTTCCATTTGTTTTGTCTTGTTCCCCGCACACATGGTTATATATATATATATATAATAATATATAATAATATATAATACAATGTGATTAGGGAATTAAACCATGTGTATATATATATATTCCTCTGTTTCCCCCCATGTCCTTGTGTTTCAGTAAACTGAAATAAAAACATGTAACTGCTAGGCTAAACTTCTCTGCTGATTAGGCCCTGTGGCTATCACACTGTGATGGTGTGAGGTGAACCCATGCACATGTGGAGATACTGTGTGTGGCTGTGTGAGAGCGAAGTCTTGCATCTCGCTCATCTCAATATCTGCAGTGCTGTTCATGGCAAAGTAATTTAGCTGAATCTACTCTCTTAGAATAAGAAGTGACTTGACGAACCCTTGAGATTATCAAGGAACCCCTGGAGTTCCTCAAGGAACAATTGCTATTCAATGTTTCATATTTGCACCTTCGGTTGGTTGAGGGTTTCTTGGAGGAAACTTTAATGGTTCAATGTAGCAACAGGTTCCTGGAAGAACCATGGAGTGGAGGCTTGGCTTATTAGGGGCGTTGCTTTAATATATATATATTTTTTGTGCCACCCGTTAGAGTAAACATCATTCATGTAAATATTTTCTGTTATATTGTCATCAAGGTTGAATACTGACAGTTTTGTAGTGTCAATGAAGCTAAAAGAGGTTTCTGAGTTCCTCAGGAGCCTATGAAAATCCCAAAGTTGGTTTAGTTACCACTTTCTTACTGCATGTAATCAGCAATGTTAATATTATATTTTAATAATTGCATAAATATTCAAGGATTATTTTGTTGTTGCAGTGTACACATTTTTTAACAAATGACATTTACGCTAACAGGGAACCGAAAATAACTATCTTAAAGCCACATCCTCTATATTAAAACGGTTCAACATTGAACTCCTCCATCACAAAAGGTTCTGGTTTGAACCTTTACACAGGGTTTCCTCAAATACACTTCTCAGAGGGGTTCCTCAAGAAACCTTTTTCAACTGGAAAGGTTCCGCCAGTGTGGCAACACATAATATTCTTCCAGGCAACTTTACTTCTAAGAGTGTACTTTTAACAAACCTGTTTGAAAAACTAAAACTATAATGAAACTATTATTTTTGACTCCAAAACTAACTAAAATAAAATAAAGACCATCATGAATTATGTTCAGTTTATTTTTTTAAATGCGATACCGTCATGTATAATATCAGTCTGACAGTATTTTTGACAGTATTTCAATCTGAAGACAGTATGGTTTGAAGTGACTGAAATGCATCAGAAAGGTATTGGGAAGTTCAAAAGATCATGATGTATGATCCTGTGTAGAAAATAACATTACTAACCACATTTCCATCCACAGTTTTAATGCAAGTAATTTTATACAGTATAAACTAAAATCATGACAGCTGTGATAGAAACATGAAGTTTCAGTACAATTTTATAAATGCCGACAGATAATTTGTTAATTTGAAATGGTGGGATTTTTTTGTGTCTGTAAAATTAACTATGCACAAATTGGCTGTGGAAACTCCTTTATGTGTAAATATTGATATACTAACCATCATATCGAAGTAAACTTTGAGTCACGTGATGATATTGTGTGTGGTCTTCCCACAACTACTTGGGAAAGCATACAGTTTATTAGGCTATTACAACTGCAACCAGAGGTTACCAGAGGTTACTGTGGCAACCAGAGGTTACTGGTTACACATTTTCACTTGGGAACCCATTTTCAAATCAGGCGACTCCTAATTTGATTAACCCTGATTTTAAGGTAGACTCGGAGCAAGGACATTGCCACAAGCAGCACCGCAGTTATTGGGAGTGTTTGAGGGGTAAGGCTAAGACTAAAGCAACTGACTGTAGATGAAAGTTGAGGAATGAAGTCGGAGGAGGTGCATCTGTGACAGCCGAAAGTCGGACACTAATGTGGTTTTCCAACAGCAGGGCTCAGATTAACATGGCAGTGTTGCCATTGTTTATAAAATGTTTTCTTTATAATGTCGAAATTAACATGTATCTATGCCTCATATCACACACTCACAAACTAAAATTATAATATAATATTATACAATCACTTAGTGAGAGCCTCAAATATCACATTTATTTGTATATCCACTGTTGTACATATACATCTTGGCAAATTGGTTCCTATTTGAGTTATGTCTTTGGTCACGTTCGCATTAGTCAAACAAAACACCCTAATGATTTGTTGACAATAGATACTCCCACAATGCATGCAAAGGCTGCAGGATGAAGTTGGTGAAGGGCAACTGCAGAAGCTCGAAGTCCACTGCAGTCAAAATGTAATGAACTTTGATTACAGGATTCTTGTAAAATTCATGCAGTTGTCATGTAGGTGCAAGGGGAAATTGCCCTGCGTAAGGTGCCATCTTTCGGATGGGATGTTAAACGGGTGTCCTGACTCTCTGTGGCCATTAATTATGGCAAGGCGATCCCCTAGGGGAACCCCCCCCCCATTCAGCTGAAAAGGTGGCGCAGGGAATTCAAACATATTCTAGAAATATTTAACTTTCACACATTAATTAACAAGTCCAATACAGCAAATGAAAGATAAACATCTTGTTCATCTACCCATCATGTCCGATTTTTTAAATGTTTTTCAGCGAAAACACAACATAACATGTTAGACCTCCACCAAATAAAAAAAAAACACAGCCATTTTTCCCAGCCAAAGATAAAGTCACAAAAGCAGGATTAGAGATAAAATGAATCACTAATCTTTTGAAAATCTTCATCAGATGACAATCATATGACATGTTACACAATACATGTATGTTTTGTTCGATAATATGCATATTTATATCCACAAATCTCGGTTTACATTGACGCCATGTTCAGAAATGCCTCCAAAATATCCGGAGGAGTTATAGAAAGCTACGCCAGATAATAGAAATACTTATCATAAACTTTGACTAAAGATACATGTTCTACATATAATTAAAGATACACTGGTTCTGAAAGCAACCGCTATGTCAGATTTTTTAAAAACATTACGAAAAAAGCCTACCATGCAATAATCTGAGACAGCGTTCAGACATATATACATTTCTCCGCCATGTTGGAGTCAACAGAAATATGAAATTACATCATAAATATTCCCTTACCTTTGATGATCTTTCATCAGAATGCAGAACTAGGAGTCCTAGTTCCACAATAAATTGTTGTTTTGTTCCATAATGTCCAATACTAGTGTCCAATTAGCTGCATTTGCTAGCACTTTCAGTTCACGTGCCCAAAAGCTGACGCTGGTCCAGATATATTCCAGGTTGAATAAACTGGTCAAACTAAGTAGAGAATCAATCTTCAGGATGTTATTTTCATATATATCCAATAACGTTCCAACCGGATCATACGTTTTCATCTGCAGCCAAATGGAACGACGGTGACACCCACAGACAAATGCGCCACAGGGATATGACATTCTGCTAAGACAGTGACTATTTCCCCTCCCATTCGGTCAAAGTTCACACCAGAGGCTCCATTCCACGTTCTACTGAATGAGGACATCTAGTGGAAGGCGTAGGAAGTGCTACCAGATCCATATCTTGTTTGGAATGGAAGGGGCGATGACGTCAAATTTGACCCACATTCAGAATTTCACTTCTTGTTTGGAAGATTGCCTGCCCTATGAGTTCTGTTATACTCACATACATAATTCAAACAGTTTTAGAAACTTCAGAGTCTTTTCTATCCAATAGTAATAATAATATGCATATACAGTGCCTTGCGAAATTATTCGGCCCCCTTGAACTTTGCGACCTTTTGCCACATTTCAGGCTTCAAACATAAAGATATAAAACTGTATGTTTTGTGAAGAATCAACAACAAGTGGGACACAATCATGAAGTGGAACGACATTTATTGGATATTTCAAACTTTTTTAACAAATCAAAAGCTGAAAAATTGGGCGTGCAAAATTATTCAGCCCCCTTAAGTTAATACTTTGTAGCGCCACCTTTTGCTGTGATTACAGCTGTAAGTCGCTTGGGGTATGTCTCTATCAGTTTTGCACATCGAGAGACAGACATTTTTTCCCATTCCTACTTGCAAAACAGCTCGAGCTCAGTGAGGTTGGATGGAGAGCCTTTGTGAACAGCAGTTTTCAGTTCTTTCCACAGTTTCTCGGTTGGATTCAGGTCTGGACTTTGACTTGGCCATTCTAACACCTGGATATGTTTATTTTTGAACCATTCCATTGTAGATTTTGCTTTATGTTTTGGATCATTGTCTTGTTGGAAGACAAATCTCCGTCCCAGTCTCAGGTCTTTTGCAGACTCCATCAGGTTTTCTTCCAGAATGGTCCTGTATTAGGCTCCATTCATCTTCCCATCAATTTTAACCATCTTCCCTGTCCCTGCTGAAGAAAAGCAGGCCCAAACCATGATGCTGCCACCACCATGTTTGACAGTGGGGATGGTGTGTTCAGGGTGATGAGCTGTGTTGCTTTTACGCCAAACATAACGTTTTGCATTGTTGCCAAAAAGTTCAATTTTGGTTTCATCTGACCAGAGCACCTTCTTCCACATGTTTGGTGTGTCTCCCAGGTGGCTTGTGGCAATCTTTAAACAACACTTTTTATGGATATCTTTAAGAAATGGCTTTCTTCTTGCCACTCTTCCATAAAGGCCAGATTTGTGCAATATATGACTGATTGTTGTCCTATGGACAGAGTCTCCCACCTCAGCTGTAGATCTCTGCAGTTCATCCAGAGTGATCATGGGCCTCTTGGCTGCATCTCTGATCAGTCTTCTCCTTGTATGAGCTGAAAGTTTAGAGGGACGGCCAGGTCTTGGTAGATTTGCAGTGGTCTGATACTCCTTCCATTTCAATATTATCGCTTGCACAGTGCTCCTTGGGATGTTTAAAGCTTGGGAAATATTTTTGTATCCAAATCCGGCTTTAAACTTCTTCACAGCAGTATCTCGGACCTGCCTGGTGTGTTCCTTGTTCTTCATGATGCTCTCTGCGCTTTTAACGGACCTCTGAGACTATCACAGTGCAGGTGCATTTATACGGAGACTTGATTACACACAGGTGGATTGTATTTATCATCATTAGTCATTTAGGTCAACATTGGATCATTCAGAGATCCTCACTGAACTTCTGGAGAGAGTTTG
This sequence comes from Oncorhynchus clarkii lewisi, assembly GCF_045791955.1. NCBI lineage: Eukaryota > Metazoa > Chordata > Actinopteri > Salmoniformes > Salmonidae > Oncorhynchus > Oncorhynchus clarkii. The sequence goes on from NC_092164.1 coordinate 28,888,286, forward strand.
CTGCACTGAAAGTAAAGGGGCTGAATAATTTTGCACGCCCAATTTTTCAGTTTTTGATTTGTTAAAAAAGTTTGAAATATCCAATAAATGTCGTTCCACTTCATGATTGTGTCCCACTTGTTGTTGATACTTCACAAAAAAATACAGTTTTATATCTTTATGTTTGAAGCCTGAAATGTGGCAAAAGGTCGCAAAGTTCAAGGGGGCCGAATACTTTCGCAAGGCACTGTATTAGCAATCTAGGACAGAATAGGATGCAGTTCACTATGGGCACGCAATTCATCCAAAGTGAAAATACTGCCCCCTATCCCCAACAAGTTAAAAATCCCATGGCACTTATCGCAAGAGTGCAGGTGTTAACCCCAGTGTCATGGCTAAATTCCCAACCTTGTCCAATTCCATAATGTCCATCTAATCACCCCCCTCATCCCTACAATGCATATATCACTCCTCACCTCTCCACTTGATAGCTGATGTGTGGTGAGCGTTCTGGCACAAAAATGAATGCCGTACATCACAGAGGTGGGTGCTGCACATTGGTAGTGGATGAGGTGAGTTTCCCCCTTACTATGTAAGCTCTTTGAGTACCTCAGTTGGTAGAAAAGCGCTATATACTGTAAATCCAATCCATTTTTATTACTAATCAAGTCTGACAGTTTTCATCCCCAGAATTCAACACACTATGAAAAGCGGTGACCAATGATGGTTCCCATCTTGACAAAAGTGAACCGCTCGAACGCGGCCGTTGAGATGAGCACAATTCAAGACTTTGCTTTCACACAGTCACACAGAGTATCTGCACATGTGCATGGGTACGATTCACACGCTGCTACAACGTCGTAACAATGTGACCAGAACAGCTGAGAGAACTAAATCATCTAAAAATGAAATATAGATATTTTTATAAAACTAGTCAAATGCATCTAAAAACTAACTGAAACTAAACTAAATTTTAAATAAAAACTTTTGAACTAATATAAATAAAACAAATATATATATATATATATATATATATATATATATATATATATATATATATATATATATATATATATATACATACACAAAACTATAATAATCTTGCTTCCATCACAATCATCGATTTTAGCTGTCAGTGTCATTTTTGATATCATAAAGGCTGTCAGAAGCATTATGTTCATCTTACAGCATTTTGGTGATAGAAAGAAGCCACTCGATTGCTATAGGGAACAATGAATCAGATGCATGTCTTTACTCTAAACAGGCAACTGGGTCAGTTAGGTTCAGTTTTGAATTTTCAATCACAATGAATGAGCTTAACATGGATAAGGGAGGGCTGCGCCTCTGAGACACTTCATATGACACCGGCCACTGATCTAATGCACAGATAAGGAGATGACATGGATTTCCATTGATTTAATTGAAAGGGAGTCATGTTCGGAGCTGACACTGTCCTTCTGCATGGTTTAGAAAATAATGAGTCATGAAGCTGATATGATACTGTCAACATTTATTCAAGTCCCCCTCGGGCACTGGAAATGCTGGGACCAAGTGAGTTTCAGGTATCCAGTGAGCATAGATGATCATTGTTTTCGCCTGATAGATTTAATGTGATTGGGGCTACTTCTGCCTTCTTCACGACTGTGTTGGTGTGTGTGGACCATGATAATACCTTAATGATGGGGCGGCAGAGTAGCCTAGTGGTTAGAGCGTTGGAATAGTAACTGAAAGGTTGCAAGTTCATATCCCGAGCTGACAAGGTACAAATCTATCATTCTGCCCCAGGCAGTTAACCCACTGTTCCTAGGCCGTTATTGAAAATAAGAATTTGTTCTTAACTGACTTGCCTAGTTAAATAAAGGTCAAACAAAACAAAAATGATTTGGACACAGAGGAATTTGAAGCTCTTGACCTGCTCCACTACAGCCCTGTGGATGGGGTCATGCAGGGCGCTCTGTTTCCTGTAGTCCACGATCAGCTCCTTTGTCTTGCTGACGTTGAAGCTCTCGACCTGCTCCACAACAGCCCTGTGGATGGGGTCATGCAGGGCGCTCCGTTTCCTGTAGTCCACGATCAGTGGTTGTCCTGGCACCACACTGGTCACTGATCAGTTTTTCACAATTCCTAAAATGTAATCCTAGTAAAAATTCCCTGTCTTTGGTCAGCTAGGATCACCACTTAATATTAAAAATGTGAAATGTCAGAATAATAGTAGAAAGTGATTTATTTCAGCTTATATTTCTTTCATCACTTTCCAAGTGGGTCAGAAGTGTACATACACTCAATTAGTATTTGGTAGCATTACCTTTAAATTGTTTAAGATGGGTCAAATGTTTCGGGTAGCCTTCCACAAGCTTCCCACAATAAGTTGTGTGAATGTTGGCCCATTCCTCCTGACAGAGCTGGTGTAACTGAGTCAGGTTTGTAGGCCTCCTTGCTTGAACACGCTTTTTCAGTTCTGCCCACAAAATTTCTATAGGATTGAGGTCAGGGCTTTATGATGGCCATTCCAACACCTTGACATTGTTGTCCCTAAGCCATTTTGCCACAACTTTGGAAGTATGCTTGGGGTCATTGTCCACTTGGAAGACCCATTTGCGACCAAGCTTTAACTTCCTGACTGATATCTTGAGATGTTGCTTCAATATATCCACATAATTTCCCTCACTCCTGATGCCATCTATTTTGTGAAGTGCACCAGTCCCTCCTGCAGCAAAGCATCCCCACAACATGATGCTGCAATCCCCATTCTTCACTGTTGGGATGGTGTTCTTCGGGCTGCAAGTCTCCCCCTTTTTCCTCCAAACATAACGATGGTCATTATGGCCAAACAATTCTATTTTTGTTTCATCAGACCAGAGGTAATTTCTCCAAAAAGTATGATCTTTGTCCCCATGTGCAGTTGCAAACCGTAGTCTGGCTTTTTTATGGCGGTTTTGCAACAGTGACTTCTTCCTTGCTGAGCGGCCTTTCAGTTTATGTCGATATAGGACTTTGTTTTACTATGGATATAGATACTTTTGTACCTGTTTCCTACAGCATCTTCACAAGGTTCAATCCCTGTTCTGGGATTGATTGCACTTTTCTCGCCAAAGTACGTTCATCTCTCGGTGACAGACTGGGTCTCCTTCCTGAGCGGTATAACGGCTGTGGTCCCATGGTGTTAATACTTGCGTACTATTGTTTGTACAGATGAACGTGGTACCTTCAGGCTTTTGGAAATTGCTCACAAGGATGAACCAGGCTTGTGGAGGTCTACAATCATTTTTCTGAGGTCTTAGCTGATTTATTTTGATTTTCCCATGATGTCAAGCAAAGAGGCACTGAGGTTGATGGTAGGCCTTGAAATACATCCACAGGTACACTTCCAATTGACTCAAATGATGTCAATTAGCCTATCAGAAGCTTGTAAAGCCATGACATCATTTACTGGAATTTTCCAAGCTGTTTAAAGGCACAGTTAACTTAGTGTATGTAAACTTCTGACCCACTGGAATTGTGATATTGTGAATTATATGTGAAATAATCTGTCTGTAAACAATTGTTGGAAAATGACTTGTGTCACGCACGAAGTAGATGAACTAACCGACTTGCCAAAACAATAGTTTGTTAACAAGAAATGTGTAGAGTGGTTGAAAAACAAGTTTTAATGATTCAAACCTATGTGTATGTACATTTCCGACATCAACTGTAAGTACCTTACTTTGATTGTGTTAAATTAAAATGGCCCCAAAAAGAATAGTTTCTCAGCAAAAATGCAATTTCTCAAGCAAAAATGTTGCTAGGACTGTCTGGGAGTGGTCTGAGAGAGGGGCCTAATTGGAAGAGCCTAATAGGAGGGAAGTATAACATGAAAACTAACTTTTACAAACCTCTCTTTGTTATTGGTAAATTAACTTACACCACTTGCTGATGTCACCAGGCAGTCCAAAAAACCAAACCAGGAAAACAAGCAGACATTTTCAGGCTGTCTTTTCAAAAAGCTTTTACACTAAAAGTGCATTATGATAATTTTCTCAATTTCACAGTATTATTCCAACCTCATAGTGTGAAAATATAAATAAAACACAGAAAAATCATATTTTTACTGCACTGGAAGTCAGGATTTGTTTCGTACATTAAATAACCATGATCTGTTTACGTTACAAATATACAATGCATTCTGAAAGTATTCAGACCACTTGACTTTTTCCACATTTTATTACGTTTCAGCCTCATTCTAAAATGGATGGAAAAAAATACACATAATACCCCATAATTACAAAGCAAATACAGGTTTTTAGAAAAAAAATACCAGATTTACATAAGTATTCAAATAAAGCAGCTTTGGTATAGATGGCATCCTCGTGTCTTCTTGGCTATGACGCTACAAGCTTGGCACACTTGTATGTGGGGAGTTTCTCCCATTCTTCTCTGTAGTTCCTCTCAAGCTCTGTTGGTTGAATGGGGAGCGTCGCTGCACAGCTATTTTCAAGTCTGTCCAGAGAATTTAGATCGGGCTCTGAATACTTTCCGAATGCACTGTTATCGATAAGGTTTTGTTTCTATTGTTTGGATATACAGTACAGCCTAGTGTACATCATATAATAATATCTACCATTTAGCAGATGCTTTTATTCAAAGCAACCTACAGCAGTGTACAACAATGCATTTCAGTACATGTGGCCCCATCAGGAATCGAACACGTGCTTATGTCATTGCTAGCTCCACGCTCTTATCTACTGCGTTAAACAGGACCGGTCAAGTGTAGATTACTTTGCATTATTTGACCTTTTAAAATGTATCTAGATTCAGCTCAGTTCATTATAGAGTAGCCAGGTTTTCTTCGTGTGTTTAGCAAGCCTCATGGGTAATTTTATGCATTTTTGGCATGGTGCACAACAAGCAGACATTTTAAAAGTGCCAGCAATAAGACAGCAAAAAATGTTTGGGTTAGTCTTGGCCCCTCTAGGGTTTGCATCGCTCGAACACCAATTCACTTGAATACTGCTGGTTATTCTAACTTATCTTGTTAAAAAGTAGACTATAAAGATAGTTGTTTTTTTCTTCGGTGTGTTAAGCTACAGCACATTTTTTAATACTTCATCAATTAACTTAATTGTCAAATGTTGTTGTTGGCGGGCTGTCAGGCTGGCTGGCTGTAGATCAGTATATATGTATATGCAGTACCAGTCAAAAGTTGACAAACCTATTCAATCAAAGTTTTAGTTTTATTCTTACTATTTTCTACATTTCGGAATAATAGTGAAGACATCAAAACTATGAAATAATGCATATGGAATCATGTAGTAACCAAAAAAAGTTTTTTATTTTAGATTCTTCAAAGTAGCCATCCTTTGCCTTGATGACAATTGAAGATATATGGACAGAACCTGTAACCACTACTAGTGTAGGCTACCTGCTACTTTTCCCCAATAATTTCTTATGAACAGAATTGCAAAGCGGGGCAGTATTGGTATTTCCAAGCACAAGTGGGGCATTTCGATTTGTTGTGAGCATTATGGTCGAGGAGCTTTGATTTTAGCACAGAAGTCTATTGATTGGTGAGAGAGTGTAGTGCCCATGCTGAAAGCCTTACTGGCGTAGCACCAGAGCAACGGGGAGCAGCTCGGGAGCATAAGAGCAGGTAGAGACTGATTAACTGTGACGCAGCAATTCTGTAACAGTGTAACCGTTCATTTCCACACACACCGGTTCTATTAACCCTGTGGTTCCCCCCATCACAGCCACAGACCTTACCGCAGACCAGTCTGATAGGTTACTTGTTTATTTATTTATTCATCCCACGCCTAAGGTGCAAGGAAACTAAAGTCTGATTTACCTAGCTCTCTAGCCACCAATGGAGTCTCCAGAGTTAACCAATGCATTTTAATTTTAAATCTTAACGGTAATGTTACGTAAGTCTAAGTTTGTGGCTTTGTAAACAAACAGTGCATAATAATGTGATCTATGATTTCAAAGCAGTCCAGCCAAACTTTTTGTAAAGAATAAATTGAGTAACAAACTGTCTCATTTGATAAAATGAATTGTGCCCTGAAAAACAGCATCCAAAGGTTTAGGAGTAGAGGAAGCTGCACTTTACTAAATTGTATTACAATAATCAAGAACAGTGCGTGCGGAAAGTATTTACACCCCTTCAAATTATCCACATTTTGTTACGTTACAGCCTTATTTTAAAATGGAGTCAATTGTTTTTTCCCCCCGCTTCTCAACAATCTGCACACAAAATCGCATAATAAAAAAGAGATATCACATTTAAATAAGTATTCAGCCACTTTACTCAGTACTTTGTTGAAGCACCTTTGGCAGCGATTACAGCCTCAAGTCTTCTTAGGTATGGCGCTACAAGCTTGGCTCGCCTGTATTTGTGGAGTTTTTCCTATTCTTCTCTGTAGTTCCTCTAAAGCATTGTCAGGTTGGATGGGGAGCGTCGCTGCACAGCTATTTTCAGGTCTGTCCAGAGATGTTAGATCGGGTTCAAGACCCGGCTCTGGCTGGGCCATTCAAGGACATTCATAGACTTGTCCCGAAGCCACTCCTGTGTTGTCTTGTCTGTGTTCTTAGGGACGTTATCCTGTTGGAAGGTGAACCTTTGCCCCACTCTGAGGTCCTGAGCACTCTGGATACAGCTTTTCATCAATGATCTCTCTGTACTTTTCTGCGTTCATCTTTCCCTTGATCCTGACTAGTCTCCCAGTCCCTGATGCTGAAAAACATCCCCACAGCATGATTCTGCCACCCCCATGCTTCTCCGGAAGTGGCTTCCATCTGGCCACTCGACCCTATATATGTATATCTTTTTTTAAATTTAACCTTTATATAACTAGGCAAGTCAGTTAAGAACAAATTCTATTTACAATGACAACCTACCCCAGCCAAACACGGACGACGCTGGGCCAATTCTGCGTCCAGCGCTCCCAATCACGGCCGGATGTGATGCAGCCTGGATTCGAACCAGGGACTGTAGTGACGTCTCTTGCACTGAGATGCAGGGCCTGCTGCGCCACACATAAAGGCCTGATTGGTGGAGTGCTGCAGAGATGGTTGTCCTTCTGGAAGGTTCTCCCATTGCCATAGAGGAATTTTGGAGCTCTGTAAGAGTGTTCATCGGGTTCTTGGCCCTTCTCCAACCCTTAAATAAATAAATAATTTTAAAAATAATTTTAAAAGGCCCTTCTCTCCCGATTGCTCAGTTTGGCCCGGGCGGCCAGCTCTAGGAAGAGTCTTGGTGGTTCCAAACTTCTTCCACTTAAGAATAATGGAGGCCCCTGTGTTCTTGGGGACCTTCAATGCTGCAGAAATGTTTTGGTACTTTTCCCCAGAACTGTGCCTCGACGCAATCCTGTCTCAGAGCTCTACGAACAATTCCTTCGACCTCTTGGCTTGGTTATTAATCTGACATTCACTGTCAACTGTGGGACCATATATAGACAGGGTTGTGCTTTTTCAAATCATGTCCAAACAATTGAATTTACCACAGGTGTAATCCAATCAAGTTATAGAAACATCTCAAGGATGATCAATGGAAACAAGATACACCTGAGCTTGAAAAAAAAAACTGTTTTCACTTTGTCATTATGGGTTATTGTGTGTAGATTGATGAGAATTTTAAAAATAACGGAACAAAATGTGGAAAAAGTGAAAGGGGCTGAATACTTTTTGAATGCACTGTAAAGGTTGATTGCACAATCTGCTTCCTGCTGACTAGAGAGAAACAAGATATGTTTCTGTAAAAAACGGCCACTTTAAATCTTAGTTTCTCAACAAGCTCATTCGTATGCTTTATAAACTATAAGTCATTGTCAAACAATAAGTATTTGAAGTATGAGTATGCATCCTGCAGACATTAACCCTTGACTTTGGGGGTGACATTACTCTTGTAATCACTCAGCTCAGCAGATTGTCAATGGTGACCTTGTCCCGTCACATACTGTCAGCTTCAAGCACAGGGTCCGTGACAGTGTAATGACTAGCATTGACTTCACTGGCATCCTTGGAGCTCTCTGTCCTTGCAGTCATAGATGCTCAGTTGCAGACTAGCAGATTGTCTAGATGTATAGAATGTAGAATATATTCCAACTATGGTGTGTTGTGATTATGCTCCGTATAAAATGATATAATACTGATATGTTTTAATATGTGATCTCTCTCTCTCTCTCTCTCTCTCTCTCTCTCTCTCTCTCTCTCTCTCAGAGATGGACTCGGTGCGGATCCTGCTTTACTCTGTCATCTTCCTGCTCAGCGTCTTTGGCAACCTTCTGATCATTGTGGTCCTGACGGTCAACAAGCGCATGCGCACGGTCACCAACTCCTTCCTGCTTTCACTGGCGGTCAGTGACCTGATGATGGCTGTCTTCTGCATGCCCTTCACACTCATCCCCAACATGCTGGAGGACTTCATCTTTGGAGCCGCCATGTGTAAAACGGTCACCTACTTCATGGGTAAGATTGTGGCTGTGTTCCAGACGGTCTGCAAAGCAGTTGCACTGCACAAATTCACCAATGATTGAATAGCATGTAATCTACATTGCAGTCGAGCATCAGATTGCAATATTATATTGGTGTAGTTACTGACATGGACAACACTTATCCAGGCATTATGAGATTTGGTGCAATAACAGCTTTGTAGACAGGCTGGATATTACTGGCCTGGAACTGTCACATAGATCTGAAAGCAATGCATTACATATTTTCAGTATTCTTACTAGATATCAGAGCATAATTAGGTTCTGGAGTTAATCATCTTTAAACAGTGGTTTGAGAAGTCTCTTCCTAGTGACATCCTGTTTTGGAGTCGTAACAACAGCCAAAGGGGAATTAACTGTAGCTCATTTATGCTGAGGTCAGGGCGGACACAACCCATCATGCCAGAGCCAGTTGGACTGTCATATGTCCGCAGGAGTGTGACTTACTGATGAGCTGGCCTTTCATCAGGCTGAGCCCAATTGACCACAATGCCTCCCTGAGTCAGAGAGAAAAAAAAGAGAGGAGAGTGAGTAAGAGGGAGTGAGAGTGAGAGAGAGGGGGGAGAGGGGCAGACAGAGAACGAGAGAGAGAGAACACGAGAGAGAGAACACGAGAGAGAGAACACGAGAGAGAGAGGAAGTTTCAAATTTCACATTTTATTTGTCATGTAAGGGATAAACATGGTATACACTGTCCAAGAAAATGCTTATTTGCAGATTCCTTCCTGACAATGCAACAACAAAAAGAAATACATTTTTTTTTTAAATGTATAGTACAGGACGAAACATTTTACAGTCCAACATGTGTTTTGGGGAAGGGGGGATTGGGGGGCAAGTATTTAATTGTGAATAATTTAGCAATGATAATAAGAGTCTGGTAGCAGCAGTTGCGATGTTTGTGTAGCATGAATGTGTGTTGTCGTAGAAATTCATTCTGAGAGAGACTGCCATTTCTTCAAACAATCAAGTTCAAGTTCAAATCCTCGAGCTGACAAGGCAAAAATCTGTCGTTTTACCTCGGAACAGGCAGATAACCCACTGTTCCTAGGCCATCATTGAAAATAAGAATTTGTTCATAACTGACTTGCCTAGTTAAATAAAGGTACGATAAAATTCAAAAAAATGTAAACTTGTTTTTCAACACTCCACAAATTTCTTGTTAATAAACTATTGTTTTGGCAAGTAGGTTAGGACATCTACTTTGGGCATGACATAAGTAATTTTTCCAAAAGTTGTTTACAGGCAGATTTTTACACTTATAAATCACTGTATCACAATTCCAGTGGGTCAGAAGTTTACATACACTAAGTTGACTGTGCCTTTAAACAGCTTGGAAAATTCCAGAAAATGATGTCATGGCTTTAGAAGCTTCTAATAGGCTAATTTATGTAATTTGAGTAAATTGGAAGTGTACCTGTGGATGTATTTCAAGGCCTACCTTCAAACGCAGTGCCTCTTTGCTTGACATCATGGGAAAATCATAAGAAATTGGCCAAGACCTCAGAAAAAAAATTGTAGACCTCCACAAGTCTGGTTCATCCTTGTGAGCAATTCCCAAACGCCTGAAGGTATCACGTTCATCTGTACAAACAAATGTACGCAAGTATAAACACCATGGGACCATGCAGCCGTCACACCACTCAGGAAGGAGACGCGTTCTGTCTCCTAGAGATGAACGTACTTTGGTGCGAAAAGTGCAAATCAATCCCAGAACAACAGCAAAGGACCTTGTGAAGATGCTGGAGGAAATGGGTACAAAAGTATCTATATCCAAGGTAAAACGAGTCTTATATCAACATAAACTGAAAGGCCACTCAGCAAGGAAGAAGCCACTGCTCCAAAACCGCCATTAAAAGGCCAGACTACTGATTGAAACTGCACATGGGGACAAAGATCATACTTTTTGGAGAAATTACCTCTGGTCTGATGAAACAAAAATAGAATTGTTTGGCCATAATGACCATTGTTATGTTTGGAGGAGAAAGGGGGAGGCTTGCAAGCCGAAGAACACCATCCCAACCATGAAGCACGGGGGTGGCAGCATCATGTTGGGGGGTGATTTACTGCATGAGGGACTGGTGCACATATATGTCAATCATGAGGGAGTAAAATGAAGTGGCTGTATTAAAGGAACATCTCAAGATATCAGTTAAAGCTTGGTCGCAAATGGGTCTTCCAAATGGACAATGACCCCAAGCATTCTTCCAAACTTGTGGCAAAATGGCTTAAGGACAACAAAGTCAAGGTATTGGAGTGGCCATCACAAAGCCCTGACCTCATTCCCATAGAAAATGTGTGAGCAGAACTGAAAAAGTGTGCGCAAGCAAGGAGGCCTACAAACCTGACTCAGTTACACCAGCTCTGTCAGGAGGAATGGGACAAAGTTGTCCCCAACCTATTGTGAGAAGCTTGTGGAAGGCTACCCAAAAAGTTTGACCCAAGTTAAATAATTTAAAGGCAATGTTGCCAAATACTAATTGAGTGTATGTAAACTTCTGACCCACTGTGAATGTGATGAAAGAAATAAAAGCTGAAATAAATCATTCTCTCTACTATTATTCTGACATTTCACATTCTTAAAATTAAGTGGTGATCCTAGCTGACCTAAAACAGGGAATTGTTGCTAGGATTAAATGTCAGGAATTGTGAAACACTGAGTTTAAATGTATTTGACTAAGGTGTATGTAAACTTCTGACTTCAACTGTATCTATTTGTGTGATCTGCCTTATTCATATCATGCAGTTAGAAACATCACTCTGAAGCAGACAAGAAAAAGCAATGGGCAAAAGTTTCATCAGCCAAAAGCAATCAATGCAGAGGGCTATTATGACTTTCTTTCTTCAGACATTGATTTTGTGCCTAGGCACAGCAAAATTGCCCATTAATGCCTGCACATAGAGTCGTACCATCAGTCCCAATGACTGGCTAAAGGTAGATGATGTACATTAAATAGATTTCCTGTATATATTGATGAAGTGTGTTGTTAACCTCTTGATGTGTAAGTTTAAATATGAATAACGGCCCTTACAATGTGAGTTCTTCTTGCACGCAATACCATAATTCTATGTTGCATTTTGCCATTATTCTCTGCACCCCTCACTGCATCAAGACCACATTTTCCGCTTAATATTAGGCTTTACATAACCCTTATCCCTTCTGCATATGGTAGTAGCAGTGAGTATATATATTATTATTGATAAATCTCTTATTATTATAATCTATATTATGTTATTATCTGAAAGAGGCTTTGGTGTTAGCCTGTCTGAGTGCGGGGACTTTGGCATGAGTGAGGCAAGGTTGTAGATATAATGAGTTATCTATGGAGCTAGACAGGATTATCTATATTTATATTTTGGCGTCATCTATGGGCTGAATGTTATGTGGGTGGACCAGTTATCGATCTCCTTCCAAAACATGGTTACATTTGTATTAACTTAAAGTATTACTAACTACAAACCGCCCTAAAATGGTTTCACCCGAATCTGGCAACCCCATTTAGCTTTCGCACTACAGCTAGGCTAGGCAGTAGGCTTGTATTTGAGGTGATAATCTGTGAGGTGAAAACATTCATTTGCTTTGTGATTTGTTAGAAACTATAAACGACTTGTCAAGTCATGTGCCCCGGTTCTTGTATTTACTGTAACAAGCACATCGAAGATTTGTACTATGCTGAAAAGTGGCCAAACTAAATGAATCTTATTCAGGCAATGGGCGCAGCCATCTTTGACTTTGTTAATTTGTGTCTTATAGTCAATGGCATTTTGGGGTTAGGGAGTTTTCATTGGTCAAACATAAACAAACATGTCTGCAATCATGAAGATTTTAGCCGCTGTTAGCTTAGCTGGCACGTACCTCTATAATATTAAATTTCTCCCTTGTGCTCACCAGAGATGTGGTACATTGTAAACAAGTCTAGCTGTTAGGTTGCAAATTTATGTTTCGTTTTTTGTCAGCGCAACTTGTTTTTTTGACTGGTTTATGGAATGAGTTTGGCTGTGGATGTGTTCCGTGTGCTGCTTGGATGCTAAAGTTTGCACTTACAATAAAAGGTAAAATTGAGGAATAAAGTTGTGAAAGTGTCACGTTCTGACCATCGTTCGTGTGTGTTTTCCTTGTTTTAGTGTTGGTCAGGACGTGAACTGGGTGGGCATTCTATGTTGGATGTCTTGTTTGTCTATTTCTATGTCTGGCCTGATATGGTTCTCAATCAGAGGCAGGTGTTAGTCATTGTCTCTGATTGGGAACCATATTTAGGTAGCCTGGGTTTCACTGTGTGTTTGTGGGTGATTGTCCTTAGTGTTAGTTTGCACCAGTTTAGGCTGTTTCGGTTTTCATTACGTTTATTATTTTGCACTGTTTGTATTTAGATTCGTGTTGCTATAGTCACAATAAACATGGATGCAATCTACACGCCGCATTTTGGTCCGACTCTCCTTCTCATCAAGAAAACCGTTACAGAATCACCCACCACCAACGGACCAAGCAGCGTGTCAACAGGCAGCAACAGCAGCGTAAAGAGGAATGGACATGGGAGGACGTTATGGACAGCAGGAGTATGGACTATACTACTTGGGAGGAGGTCGACAGGTGGGCGGCCGACCCAGGGAGAGTGCCGGAGCCCGCCTGGGATTCGCTGGAGCAGTGCGAGGAAGGTTATCGTAGAATGGAGGCGGTGAAAGCAGAGAGGCGCTGGTATGAGAAGGCAGCACGGCGACGCGGATGGAAGCCCGAGAGGCAGCCCCAAAAATGTATTGGGGGGGGGCTAACAGGGAGTATGGCTACGCCAGGTAGGAGACCTGCGCAAACTCCCTGTGCTTACCGGGGGGCTAGAGAGACCGGACAGGCACCGTGTTATGCAGTGGTGCGCACGGTGTCTCCAGTGCGGGTGCATAGCCCGGTGCGGTATATTCCAGCTCCGCGTGTCCGGCTCTACGCAGCTGGTCCCCAGTGCGTCTCCTTGGGCCGGCTTACATGGCACCAGCCTTGCGCTCGGTGTCTCCGGTTCGCCTGCATAGCCCAGTGCGGGCTATTCCACCTCGCCGCACTGGCAGGGCGACCGTGAGCATTCAACCAGGTAAGGTTGGGCAGGCTCGGTGCTCAAGAGCTCCAGTGCGCCTGCACGGTCCGGTTTTTCCAGTACCACCTCCACACCCCAGCCCTCCGGTAGCAGCTCCCCGCACCAGGCTTCCTGTGCGTGTCCTCGGCCCAGTACCACCAGTGCCAGCACCACGCATCAGGCCTACAGTGCGCCTCGCCTGTCCAGCGCTGCCAGAGCCTTCCTCCTCTCCAGCGCTGTCGGAGTCTCCCGCCTGTTTAGCGCTGTTAGAGCCTTCCTTCTCTACAGCGCTGCCGGAGTCTCCCGCCTGTTCAGAACTGCCAGTCTGCATAGAGCTGTCAGTCTGCATAGAGCTGTCAGTCTGCAAGGAGCTGCCAGTCTGCAAGGAGCTGCCAGTCTGCAAGGAGCTGCCAGTCTGCAAGGAGCTGCCAGTCTGCATAGAGCTGCCAGTCTGCAAGGAGCCGCCAGTCTGCAAGGAGCCGCCAGAGCTGCCTTTCTGCAGGATGCCGCCAAAGCTGCCAGTCTGCAAGGAGCCGCCAGAGCTGCCAGTCTGCAAGGAGCCGCCAGAGCTGCCAGTTAGCATGGAGCAGCCAGGGCCGCCAGTCAGTATGGAGCAGCCAGGGCCGCCAGTCAGCATGGAGCAGTCAGGGCCGCCAGTCAGCATGGAGCAGCCAGGGCCGCCAGTCAGCATGGAGCAGCCAGGGCCGCCAGTCAGCATGGAGCAGCCAGTCAGCATGGAGCAGCCAGAGCTGCCAGTCAGCATGGAGCAGCCAGTCAGCATGGAGCAGCCAGAGCTGCCAGTCATCATGGAGCAGCCAGTCAGCATGGAGCAGCCAGAGCAGCCAGTCGACCAGACTCTTCCAGATCTGCCAGTCGACCAGACTCTTCCAGATCTGCCAGTCGACCAGACTCTTCCAGATCTGCCAGTCGACCAGACTCTTCCAGATCTGCCAGTCGACCAGACTCTTCCAGATCTGCCAGTCGACCAGACTCTTCCAGATCTGCCAGTCGACCAGACTCTTCCAGATCCGCCAGTCGACCAGACTCTTCCAGATCCGCCAGTCGACCAGACTCTTCCAGATCCGCCAGTCGACCAGACTCTTCCAGATCCGCCAGTCGACCAGACTCTTCCAGATCCGCCAGTCGACCAGACTCTTCCAGATCCGCCAGTCGACCAGACTCTTCCGGATCCGCCAGTCGACCAGACTCTTCCGGATCCGCCAGTCAGCCAGGATCTTCCAGAACCGCCAGCCAGCCAGGATCTGCCGGATCCAACCACCTGCCTGAGCTTCCTCTCAGTGCTGAGCTTCCTCTCAGTGCTGAGCTTCCTCTCAGTGCTGAGCTACCCATCAGTCCTGAGCTACCTCTGTCCCGAGCTGCCCCTCTGTCCCGAGCGGTCTTTAAGGAGGGTAACCTATCTAGGGACGCTAAGGAGGTGGACTAAAACTGTTATGGAGTGGGGTCCACGTCCAGCGCCAGAGCCGCCACCGCGGACAGATGCCCACCCACACCCTCCCCCATAGGTTTAAGTTGTGCGTCCGGAGTCCGCACCTTGGAGGGGGGGTACTGTCACGTTCTGACCATCGTTCGTGTGTGTTTTCCTTGTTTTAGTGTTGGTCAGGACGTGAACTGGGTGGGCATTCTATGTTGGATGTCTTGTTTGTCTATTTCTATGTCTGGCCTGATATGGTTCTCAATCAGAGGCAGGTGTTAGTCATTGTCTCTGATTGGGAACCATATTTAGGTAGCCTGGGTTTCACTGTGTGTTTGTGGGTGATTGTCCTTAGTGTTAGTTTGCACCAGTTTAGGCTGTTTCGGTTTTCATTACGTTTATTATTTTGCACTGTTTGTATTTAGATTCGTGTTGCTATAGTCACAATAAACATGGATCGCAATCTACACGCCGCATTTTGGTCCGACTCTCCTTCTCATCAAGAAAACCGTTACAGAAAGCCTTTATTTTCCATCAGTAAGTAACATTGTTTAGATGCTTTACAGACAACAACGCCATTTAGATGTGTTTGTTATGTGTAGATGTTCTGTTACTTCTGTTCCAATCACATATTTGCGATGGTACGCTGCAGGGACCAATCAAAAAATATCACAAATATGTGACCGTACGCTTGACAAGGTTAAGGGTCCAAGGAGCCATTTTTATCTCAATATCAAATAATTTCCTGGTAAGAATGAAGAAGTATCTTAATGTAATTGTTTCCAATTAAAATGAACAAAAATTCTTAGCAAAGAGCAATTTGTCAAGATAGAATTTAGCTCGGACTGTCTGGGAGTGGTCTGAATTGTGAGGGGAAAACTGAATGCCGTGGCTGCGAATACAGAGTTTTCTGTCACCTGCCGCCCCTCCGGAAACCTTTTAATCAAAGCTAAGGCTACGTATGACATTCTGTGCATGTGTTATTTTACATACACTACATAGCTGCTGCTCACACTACCCCTCTCTCGATTCCCCATTTTCTGTAGCCTACAGTACGTCTGCCTCATATTCCTGAACATTTTAAATAAACAAAAACATGCAGCGATTTGAATGAACTTTCACAAAAATCTATATCGAAGGCTATACAACCTCTGTCTGTTGTAATGGATATTGCAGTTGAACAAGCAGGACACAGTCCCTTAACATCGCATTGGAGCAAAAACAATCACTGATGATGTAGGCTAATCTTATAGTTTCTGCCATATTGCAGCCACTAGCCAGAGTTCCTGAAAAAAGAATACTACCACTTTGGACTGACTGTCTGTCTCCAGCTTAGCCAATGTTCAGAATGATGATGAAAATATAACATTAAATCGCTTGTGATTGATATGCTACCTAGTTAAGAGGAGCATCAAATTAACACATCCACGCTAGACATCAAAAACAATGAGAATACACAAGGACCTCTCTTGTTTAGGATCAGGCCACTCGGTAGCTATCAATTTATGAACTACAAACCAATTCAAGGCCACCCGTGAGGGGATCTTGCAAGAATTCTACTTGGACTGCTGAAATCCCTTGTTGTGGAGAGTTGAAGACCGTTGGTTCCAGACATGATGTACGTAAGAGAATCCATTTCGATCTCACCTATCTTTACCCTGATTGTGTGTAATCTGTATCTGTTGCATTATTATTACTATCTACACTGAAAAAAAATATAAACGCAACATATAAAGTGTTGGTTCCATGTTTAATGAGCTGAAATAAAAGATTCCTGAAATGTTCCACATGCACAAAAAGCGTATTTCTCTAAAATGTTGTGCACAAATGTAATTTCATCTAACTCAGCAATAAAATAAGTGTCCTCTCACTGTCAACTGTGTTTATTTTCAGCAAACTTAACATGTGTAACATAACAAGATTCAACAACCGAGACATAAACTGAACAAGTTCCACAGACATGTGACTAACAGAAATGGAATAATGTGTCCCTGAACAAAGGGGGAGTCAAAATCAAAAGTAACAGTCAGTATCTGGTGTGGCCACCAGCTGCATTAATTAAGTACTGCAGTGCATATCCTCCTCATGGACTGCACCAGATTTGCCTCTTCTTGCTGTGAGATGTTACCCCACTCTTCCACCACGGCACCTGCAAGTTGCCAGACATTTCTGGGGGGAATGGCCCTAGCCCTCACCCTCCGATCCAACAGTTCCCAGATGTGCTCAATGGGATTGAGATCCGGGCTCTTCGCTGGCCATGGCAGAACACTGACATTCCTGTCTTGCAGGAAATCACGCACAGAACGAGCAATATGGCTGGTGGATTTGTACAGGCCAGAGTCCAGAGTACAGGCCTCGGTGTAACGCTCATTCCTTCGACGATAAACGCGAATCCGACCATCACCCCTGGTGAAAAAAAGGGTGAGACAGAACTGCGACTCGTCAGTGAAAAGCACTTTTTGCCAGCGAGGGTGGGTTTGTGCCTATAGTCGACCTTGTTGCCGATGATGTCTGCTGAGAACCTGCCTTACAGAAAGCCTACAAACCTTCAGTCCAGCCTCTCTCAGCCTATTGCGAACAGTCTGAGCATTGATGGAGGGATTGTGTGTTCCTGGTGTAATTCGGGCAGTTGTTGCCATCCTGTACCTGTCCCGCAGGTGTGATGTTCAGATGTACCGATTCTGTGCAGGTGTTGTTACACCTGGTCTGCCATTGCAAGGATGATCAGCTGTTCATCCTGTCTCCCTGTAGCGCTGTCGTTGGCGTCTCACAGTACAGACATTGCAATTTATTGCCTTGGCCACATTTGCAGTCCTCATGCCTCCTTGCAGCATGCCTAAGGCACATTCACGCAGATGAGCAGGGACCCTGGGGATCTTTCTTTTGGGGTTTTTCAGAGTCCGTAGAAAGGCCTCTTTAGTGTCTCACAGTACAGTAGTTTCCATAACTGTGACCTTAATTTCCTACCATCTGTAAGCTGTTAGTGTCTTCACGACCGTTCCACAGTTGCATGTTCATTAATTGTTCATGGTTCATTGAACAAGCATGGACAACAGTGTTTAAACCCTTTACAATGAAGGACAGGATCCTGAAAAAGGGACGTTTCTTTTATGCTGAGTTTATGTTAGTGAGGATTTCTCCTTTGCCAAGATAATCCATCCACCTGACAAGGTGTGGCATGTCAAGAACGTGCATGATCATTACATAGGTGCACCTAGTGCTGGATACAATAAAAGGCCACTGTAAAATATGCGGTATTGTCACACAACACAATGCTACAGATGTCTAAAGCTTTGAGGGAGCATGCAATTGGCATGCTGACGGCAGGAATGTCCACCAGAGCTATTGGCAGGGAATTGAATGTTAATTTCTCTACCGTAAGCCGCCTCCAACGTCGTTTTAGAGAATTTGTGACTCGTTTCAGGAAACTAGTGTCACGACTCCCTCCTCTTCCTGTTCGGGCGGCGCTCAATGGTCGTCGTCACCGCTCTAACTAGCTGCCACCGATCCCCTTTTCATTTTCTGTTAGTTTTGTCTTATTGGTTGCACCTGTTCCTCTGTTTGTTTTGTAGTTGTGCCTTTTTCTCAATTTTTTCCAGACTGTGTGGTCCTGTGTTTGGGCCGGTCTTTTGTATGCGCCTGGCTTTTGGTGTGACCGTTTTGTACCGGAATAAATATTAAGATTATCCTAAAACCTCTGCTCTCTGCGCTTGACTCCGCCCCCACTACTCCTAGAAGATGTGACTCCATGGACTCAGCAGGAGCAACGACCACCCCCCTTCCATCTTTGGAGGAGCGCCTCCTCCATCATACGGCCATCCTCCATCGTATCGGGTCAGCGATGGACCAAATGATGGAGAGAATGGACCGATGGGAGAGGAGTGGTCTCCCTACCTCTCCTCCAGCTCTTCCTTCGACGACTCAACCCACTCCTCCAGTGGCGTCCGGCCCCAGCGCACTCCATCTCGCGCCCCCGAGGGAGTACGATGGAGCTGCTGAAGGGTGCCGGGGATTTTTGCTCCAGCTCGAGCTACACCTGGCTACCGTTCGGCCGACACCTTCGGGTTAGGAGAGTGTGAGCGTCCTCGTCTCCTGCCCGACGGGCAGAGCCCTGGAGTGGGCCAACGCTGTTTGGAATAGCCCACACTCTGCCAGGGACCACTACCAAGAGTTCACCCGCTGTTTCCGGGCCGTGTTCGACCACCCTCCAGAGGGCCGAGCGGCGGGTGAACGGCTGTTCCACCTTAGGCAGGAGAAGAGGAGCGCGCAGGACTTTGCGCTGGAGTTCCGGACCTTGGCCACTGGGGCGGGGTGGAATGACAGGGCCCTGATGGACCACTACCGGTGTAGTCTCCGGGAGGACGTCCGCAGGGAGCTAAGTTGTCGGGACGCCACTCTCTCCCTCGTTGAACTCATAGACATGTCGATCCGACTGGACCACTTGCTAGCTGCTCGCGGGCGTTCAGAAAGGGTCCTGTCAGTTCCACATTCTGGCCCCCCCGCTTTCACACCTATGGAGTTAGGGGGGGCCACATCGAGTGGGACCGGAGGAGGCTCCTCCTGCACCAGCTGTGGTCGGAGAGGACACACTTCCGATCGGTGCTGGAGGAGCTCGTCTGGGAGTTGAGAGGACAGGCGCAACACTTCTCGGTCACCCCAGGTGAGTCAGCACCAAACTCACCCAGAGCTCCCTGTTGGTCACCTGTTTGTATAAAAAAAATTGTTTGTGTTTTCTCCCTCTCTCCAGCATAAGGCGCTAGTCGATTCAGGCCCAGCTAGGAACTTTATGGATCGCGGACTCGCTCATAGGTTTGGGATTCTGTTGGTGCCGATAGATCCACCCTTCCCCGTGCACTCCTTAGATAGTCAACCTTTAGGGTCAGGGCTGGTCAGGGAGGCCACGGTTCCATTGGACATGGTAACGCAGGGGGATCATAGGGAGCGGATTAGTCTCTTCCTTATCGATTCACCTGCGTTTCCAGTGGTGCTGGGGGTTCCCTGGCTGGCTTGTCACAATCCCAGGATTTCATGGAAATGGGGCTCTCCAGGGGTGGTCAGAGGAGTGTTGAGGTAGGTGTATAGGAGTTTCCATCGGTGCCACGTCGGTGGAAAGTCCAGACCAGGTTGTGACCAGACCTTTCGACTGTGCACATCCCCTCAGAATATGCCGATTTGGCTATCGCCTTCTGTAAGAAGAGGGCGACCAAATTACCACCTCATCGACGGGGGGATTGTGTGATAAACCTCCAGGTAAACTCTACACTTCCCAGGAGTCACGTGTACCCATTGTCACAGGAGCAGACGTTGGCTATGGAGACATATGTCACTGAATCTCTGGGGCAGGGGTACATTCGTCTCCTTGAGTTAATTTTTTGTGAAAAAAAGGAGGGAGGTCTGCGTCCGTGCATTGATTATCAAGGTCTCAATTCCATCACAGTGGGGTTTAGTTACCCGCTACCGCTCATCGCTGCAGCGGTAGAATCCTTTCACTGAGCGCATTTTTTCACAAAACTGGACCTCAGGAGCGCGTATAATCTGGTGCGTATTCGGGGAGGAGATGAGTGGAAAACTGCGTTTAGTGCCACATCTGGCCATTATGAGTACCTCATCATGCCGTATGGGTTAAAGAATGCACGCGCATGTGTCTCTGGTGCGCAAGGTACTTGGGCGACTGCTGGAGCATGACCTGTACGTTAAGGCTGAGAAATGTATGTTCTCCAAACGAGCCGTTTCCTTCCTGGGTTATCGCATTTCCACCTCGGGGGTGGAGATGGAGTGTGACCGTGTTAAGGCTGTGCGTAATTGGCCGACTCCGACCACGGGAAATGAGGTGCAGCGGTTTTTAGGGTTTGCCAATTACTACCGGAGGTTTATCCAGGGTTTTGGCCAGGTGGCGGCTCCCATTACCTCACTGCTGAAGGGGGGGCGGCGCGTTTACGGTGGTCGGCAGAGGCGGACAGAGCTTTCAATCGGTTGAAGGCGCTGTTTATTGATGCTCCCGTGTTGGCACATCCGGACCCCTCTTTGGCGTTCATAGTGGAGGTGGCTGGGGTTGGGACTGTTCTATCACAGCGCTCGGTCACGCCACCAAAGCTCCACCTGCGCTTTCTTTTCGAAGAGGCACGGTCCGGCGGAGTGAAACTATGATGTGGGGGACCGGGAGTTGTTAGCTGTGGTAAAGGCCCTGAAGGTGTGGAGACACTTTCTTGAGGGGGCCAAGCACCCTTTCCTCATCTGGACTGACCACCGTAATCTGGAGTAAATCCAGGCAGCGAGGAGACTGAATCCGCGTCAGGCAAGGTGGGCCATGTTTTTTACCTGATTTAGGTTCACTCTCTCTTACAGACCAGGTTCCCTCAGCACGAAGGCCGACGCGCTGTCGCATCTCTATGACACAGAGGACCGGCCCATCGGTCCTACTCCCATCATTCCAGCTTCATGGCTGGTGGCACCGGTGGTATGGGAGGTGGACGTGGACATCGAGCGGGCGTTACGGTTGGAAACTGCGCCTCCACAGTGTCCCACGGGTTGTAAGTACGTGCCGCTTGTTGTCCGTGATCAATTGATTTGGTGGGCTCTTACACTACCCTCCTCGGGTTCCTGGTATTGCTAGGACAGTGCGGGGTCTTAGGGGGAAGTACTGGTGGCCCACCTTAGCTAAGGACGTTAGGCTCTATGCCTCCTCCTGTTCAGTGTGCGTTCAGAGTAAGGCTCCTAGGCACCTGCCTAGAGGGAAGTTACAGCCCCTCCCCGTTCCACAACGGCCGTGGTCTCATCTGTCGGTGGACTTTCTTACAGATCTTCCCCCGTCTCAGGGCAACATTACTATTCTGGTCATTGTGGATTGGTTTTCCTGCCGTCTCCTCCCGTTGCCGATTATCCTAAAACCTCTGCTCTCTGCGCCTGACTCCGCACCCACTAGTCCTAGAAGACGTGACAACTAGGCGTATTTCGTGCATCACTACTTCACAGGAGAGCCATTTGAACGTAAACTTTTTTTTATCAAAATGCATTTTTTTGGCAGAAATCCCTTCTGGAACATTGGAACTTTAATGTGCTATAATAACAAAATTGTATGCCATCTGTAAATGCAAATTAGAGTATTACATTTCAAACCTAGCTGGTTTAGCCACAGAAAAAGACAGCAACTTTCTCTCTAGCCATGATTGACTGAGATAAATCAAATCAAATCAAATTTGTCACATACACATGGTTAGCAGATGTTAATGCGAGTGTAGCGAATTGCTTGTGCTTCTAGTTCAGACAATGCAGTAATAACCAACGAGTAATCTAACCTAACAATTCCACAACTACTACCTTAAACACACAACTGTAAAGGGATAAAGAATATGTACATAAAGATATATGAATGAGTGATGGTACAGAACGGCATAGGCAAGATACAGTAGGTGGTATAGAGTACAGTATATACATATGAGATGAGTAATGTAGGGTATATAAACATAAAGTGGCATAGTTTAAAGTGGCTAGTGATACATGTATTACATAAAGATGGCAAGATGCAGTAGATATAGAGTACAGTATATACATATGCATACGAGATGAGTAATGTAGGGTATGTAAACATTATATTAAGTGGCATTGTTTAAATTGGCTAGTGATACATTTTTACATCAATTCCCAACAATTTCCATTATTAAAGTGGCTGGAGTTGAGTCAGTATGTTGGCAGCAGCCACCCAATATTAGTGGTGGCTGTTTAACAGTCTGATGGCCTTGAGATAGAAGCTGTTTTTCAGTCTCTCGGTCCCTGCTTTGATGCACCTGTACTGACCTCGCCTTCTGGATGATAGCGGGTGAACAGGCAGTGGCTCGGGTGGTTGTTGTCCTTGATGATATTTATGGCCTTCCTGTGACATCGGGTGGTGTAGGTGTCCTGGAGGGCAGGTAGTTTGCCCCCGGTGATGTGTTGTGCAGACCTCACTACCCTCTGGAGAGCCTTACGGTTGTGGGCGGAGCAGTTGCCGTACCAGGCGGTGATACAGCCCGACAGGATGCTCTCGATCGGGCATCTGTAGAAGTTTGGGAGTGCTTTTGGTGACAAGCTGAATTTCTTCAGCCTCCTGAGGTTGAAGAGGCGCTGCTGCGCCTTCTTCACCACGCTGTCTGTGTGGGTGGACCAATTCAGTTTGACCGTGATGTGTACGCTGAGGAACTTGAAACTTACAACCCTCTCCACTACTGTCCCGTCAATGTGGATAGGGGAGTTCTCCCTCTGCTGTTTCCTGAAGTCCACAATCATCTCCTTTGTTTTGTTGACGTTGAGTGTGAGGTTATTTTCCTGACACCACACTCCGAGGGCCCTCACCTCCTCCCTGTAGCCGTATCGTCGTTGTTGGTAATCAAGCCTACCACTGTAGTGTCGTCCGCAAACTTGATGATTGAGTTGGAGGCGTGCATGGCCACACAGTCGTGGGTGAACAGGGAGTACAGGAGAGGGCTCAGAGCGCACCCTTGTGGGGCCCCAGAGTTGAGAATCAGTGGGGTGGAGATGTTGTTACCTACCCTCACCACCTGGGCGCGGCCTGAAGTCCAGTACCCAGTTGCACAGGGCGGGGTCGAGACCCAGGGTCTCGAGCTTGATGACGAGTTTGGAGGGTACTATGGTGTTAAATGCTGAGCTGTAGTCGATGAAAAGCATTCTCACATTGGTATTCCTCTTGTCCAGATGGGTTAGGGCAGTGTGCAGTGTGTTTGCGATTGTATCGTCTGTGAACCTATTGGGGCGGTAAGCAAATTGGAGTGGGTCTAGGGTGTCAGGTAGGGTGGAGTTGATATGGTCCTTGACTAGTCTCTCAAAGCACTTCATGATGACGTAAGTGAGTGCAACGGGCGGTAGTCGTTTAGCTCAGTTACCTTAGCTTTCTTGGGAACAGGAACAATGGTGGCCCTCTGAAGCATGTGGGAACAGCAGACTGGGATAAGGATTGATTGAATATGTCCGTAAACACACCAGCCAGCTGGTCTGCGCATGCTCTGAGGACGCGGCTGGGGATGCCGTCTGGGCCTGCAGCCTTGCGATGATTAACACATTTAAATGTTTTACTCACGTCGGCCACGGAGAAGGAGGGGGGGGCCCATAGTCCTTGGTAGCAGGCCACGTCGGTGGCACTGTATTATCCTCAAAGCGGGCAAAAAAGGTGTTTAGTTTGTCTGGAAGCAAGACGTACAGTATGTGTCTGGTTTTCTATTTGTTGTCCGTGATTGCCTGTAGACCCTGTCACATACGTCTCGTGTCTGAGCCGTTGAATTGCGACTCCACTTTGGCCCTAAACTGACATTTAGCTTGTTTGATTGCCTTGTGGAGGGAATAACTACACTCTTTGTATTCGGCCGTATTTCCGGTCATCTTTCCATTGTTAAATGCGGTGGTTCACGCTTTCAGTTTTGCGCGAATGCCGCCATCTATCCACAGTTTCTGGTTAGGGTAGGTTTTAATGGTCACAGTGGGAACAACCTCTCACTTGCTCATCCTTATAAACTCACACAGTGAATCAGCGTAGACATCTATTTTATTCTCTGGGGCTGCCCGGAACATGTTTCAGTCCACGTGATCAAAACAGTCTTGAAGCGTGGATTCTGATTGGTCAGACCAGCGTTGAATGGTTCTTGTCACGGGTACATCCTGTTTGAATTTCTGCCTATAGGAGGGGAGAAGCAAAATGGAGTCGAGGTCAGATTTGCCAAATGAAGGGCAGAGGAGGGCATGGCAGAAGTTAGAGAAGCAGTGATCCAGTGTTTTGCCAGCCCGGGTACTACAATCGATATGCTGATAGAATTTAGGTAGCCTTGTTCTCAAATTTGCTTTGTTAAAATCCCCAGCTACAATAAATGCAGCCTCCGGATATATGGTTTCCAGTTTGCATGGAGTCCAGTGGAGTTCCTCGAGGGCCGTCGTGGTGTCGACTCGGGGGGGGATATACATCGCAGTGACAATGACCGACGTGAATTCTCGTGGGAGATAATAGGGACGACATTTGATTTTGAGGAATTCTAGGTCCGGTGAACAGAAGGACTTGTGTTCCTGTATATTGTTATTTTTGAATGAGCAGTCGTTCATGTGCAAAGTATTTATTCTCATGAGCATAGTTTCCACATGTATGTACCAGCCCACTCTCTTTGTCTCTACCGCTCTCTTTATCTTGCCCCTCCCTTTCATTGTGTAACAAGCCATCATACTGGGTTAGTCCACCTTGGACTTCATTGAATTATTGAAGTAATCAACCTATAATCTATCCTGTGTGTGTGTTTATGTAATTCTGTGTGAGTATTTAGTTAATTTAGAGATCTAACATTGAGCAGGACAGAACGACAATGGTGTGATTCCATCAGTGTGGGGCTATTTGTCTGAAATGTAATGCTCTTCGTGTCTTTACTTAATTATAAGCTAAAGAGGCTTTACCATTTGTCTTTACTTTTTTGGTGGCCTACGAGCATCTCTCTGATGTGGCAAGCCTGCTCAAATACATAGAAGATGTTTACCACTATCAGACCTGGTAATATAGTATTTGTTTTCTTTAATTTAAATATTTTTCCTGCTTAAATTAACTTCCCTTGCTCAATGGAGACAATGTAATTGTCTCACAAGTTTAAACCCCGTCCATCAGGCACTCCAGACAGAAAACAAGTACCATTTGAACCCAGGTCTGATCACTGTTGATAGTCATTTTAATCTCTCTTATTGACCCCTACCCCTTCCCTACATTCCTATAGGGCTCTCCGTCAGCATCTCCACCTTCAGCCTGGTCGCCATAGCAATCGAGAGGTACAGCGCCATCTGCAACCCGCTGAAGTCGCGAGTGTGGCAGACTCGTTCCCATGCCTACCGGGTCATCGCCGCCATCTGGGTGTTGTCGTTGGTCATGATGGTGCCCTACCCAGTGTTCAGCCACCTCAAGTCCTTCCCCAAACCCGACCGAACTACGGGACACATGTGCCGCCTGGAATGGCCAAGCGGTGGGGTGGAACAGACGTGGTGAGTAAGTTTCTGACTGGAGACCTCTACTGCAGTGGTCAGAACTGGTTTTTGACCGTTTCCTGACGCTAATTAAGTCAGTTCTCGAGTGGTATTTTCAAAGTAAGCCGTTATCAAAGGAACATAGAATGCCAGTCAATTGTACAAAAAAGTATCTTGAGTTTGTTCGGTCTGTTTTTATGTTTGATTGCTTTTATTGAATAGATTTGTTTCAAAATAAATGTTTTTTTCCCCACATTTCTGATCAGGGAAGCAATGAAATGTTTCATGCTGTTTTCATTATCTTTCCACTTATATTACATTTGCCCAAAAGTAATGCCTTCCCCCTGCAAGACTGAACAGAATCGTCATAGCCGGACATTTCGGAGCACCACAGCAACATCTAAGGCAAAGCAATTATATTATTAGGCGGATTAGTTCGCATTGACTCAGGGCTAGCGAAGCAGTTTTAGAAGGTAATTACACTCTAAAGACCAGCAGTTTATTAAACACTGGTCGACGATTAGTAATATCGCTAGAATATATCTGCATCTGCAGTTCAAGTTTAGGCTTTTTCTGTAGAAACTGTTGCTGTTAAGTTTGGGCACAGAGGACTATTCATCAATTTGCCCATAAACAAACAGAGAGACTGTGGAGTAGAGCAATTAAAGGAAGATTGACATTCTCCAGGGGTTCTCCTCAGCCTTATACAGCTCTCTCGTCTCTCTCCTCCACACCATACTTCTTATCTTTTACACTAAATAAGCTCTCTCTCTGCAGACCTTACTACTTAAATTGTAGTTGTTCACTGATTGCAGCCTGTTAAAACCTTTCCAGACTTTACTTGTTTTTCTTTTACACTACAACCCTAAGAGTCATTTGAGGATCTACAGTGCATTCTGAAAGTATTCAGACATCATGAATTTTTCCACATTTTGTTGCATTACAGCCTTATTCTAAAATTGATTAAATAATTTTTTCCCCTCAGCATTCTACACACAATACCCCATAATAACAAAGCAAAAAAAAATGTTTTTTTGTATGAATAAATAAAAACGTAAATATCACATTTACGTAAGTATTTAGACCCTTTACTCAGTACTTTGTTGAAGCACCTTTGGCAACTATTACAGCCTTGAGTGTTCTTGGGTATGGTGCTACAAACTTGGCACACCTATATGAGGAGATTCTCCCATTCTTCTCTTCAGATCCTCTCAAGATCTGTGATGTTGCTGCCCAGCTAAGCCACTCCTGCATTGCCTTGGTTGTGTGCTCAAAGTCGTTGTCCGGTTGGAAGGTGAACCTTCTCCCCAGTCTGAGGTTCTAAGCACTCTGGAGCAGGCTTTCATCAAGGATCTCTCTTTACTTTGCTCCGTTCATCTTTCCCTCGATCCTGACTAGTCTCCCAGTCCCTGCCGGTGAAAAACATCCCCACAGCATGATGCTGCCACCACCATGCTTGACTGTAGGTGTCACGAATCCCGTTTCCTGAGTCTGTTTTTTGCCTGTGTTCTGTCCTGGAGTGTTTTTTCAGGCGTCCTGGAACGCACCCTGTCTGGTTGCCGGGCAATGTAGCCAGTTGGGAGTTCTGATTACCCACACCTGTATCCCATCAGCTATCTGCACACCTGGTCCTGATCATCATCTCTCCTCTTCATAAGCCCGGACCTGACATCCATTCCCTGCCGGATCGTTAGCCATGAACAGTATGTTGTGCCATAGTATCAGCCTCAAGTTGGATAGAATTTGTTTTTTACGTATTGCTTGCCTTAAACTTACCTCCGTTTGTTCTGTCTTCAGTTACTCACCCGGATCATTTACCCCATTCCCGCCTGGTCGTCGGAGGATTCCGCTTCCCCATTGGATCCACCTATTTACTCCCATCAACTCACCACCGCTGCCCGCTACGCCACCTGGATATATCTACCCATTCACATTCACTTGTAAATAAATACTCACCTTCTTCCTACTCTCCTTTTCCTGGTCTGCTTCTGGGTTCGATTTTGAAGAAACGTGATAGTAGGGATGGTGCCAGGTTCCCTTCAGACTTGACGCTTGGCATTCAGGCCATTGAGTTCAATCTTGGTTTCATCAGACCAGAGATTCTTGTTTCTCATGGTCTGAGAGTCATTTAGGTGCCTTTTGTCAAACTCCAAGCGGACTGTCTTTTGCCTTTTACTGAGGAGTGGCTTCCATCTGGCCACTCTACCATAAAGGCCTGATTGGTGGAGTGCCGCAGAGATAGTTGTTCATTTGAAAGGTTCTCCCATCTCCACAGAGGAACTCTGGAGATCTGTCAGAGTGACCATCGGGTTCTTGACCAAGGCCCTACTCCCACTATTCTTCAGTTTGACCGGGCGGCCAAATTTCTTCCATTTCTTTGTGGTTCCAAACTTCTTCCATTTCAGAATGATGGAGGCCACTGTGTTCTTGGGAACCTTCAATGCTACAGAAAGTTTTGGTATCCTCGATACAATCATGTCTCGGGGATCTACGGACAATTCCTTTGACCTCATGGCTTGGTTTTTGCTCTGACATGCACTGTCAACTGTTGGACCTTACCTAGACAGGTGTGGGCCTTTCCAAATCATGTCCAATCAATTTAATTTACCACAGGTGGAATCAAGTTGTAGAAACATCTTAAGGATGATGAATGGATGCACCTGAGGTCAATTTCAAGTCTCATAGCAAAGGGTCTGAATATTTTTTTTTTATATAGATTTGCAAACATTTCTGAGGATTTATTGTTATTTAATCCATTTTAAAATAAGGCTGTAACCGAACAAAATGTGGAAAAAGGGAAGGAGTCTGAATACTTTCCGAATGCACTATTTCTCTTAACAATGGCAGGCACAATCATTTTAATAGTATTCATATTCTAATTTGTATTGATATTCAAAAAATGATCAAAGCAGCAGTGACAGTAGATGTAATCAACAAGCACACACAATATAATACCTATCATTTTTGAATTATTACAATATTCTTCAGAAAAGATGCTATTGAAATATAACTTGTGACCTTAGTACTTTTGTACTTTTGGTGACCTCTTTGAGGCCAAGCATCTTGGTGTAATGGCTAAGGTGTTGGACTGACAGTCACAGGGACTATTTGAGTCCATTACGGGCTATTCCCCAAATTGGCTATTGAATCAGCATGTCTAATTATGCTTACTAATGATGCCGGCCATGAAGAATTGTCAAATAATGTGAAACAGAAGTATTAGTGTAGCACCTGCTCCTCGCCCCTTTCCATGTTCTTCTCTGACAATAGAGAATAAGGATCAAAGACTAAACAAAAGATGAACCATCTTTTATTTACTGCCTCTCTGTATGTCCTTCCTTCCTGTCACCTTTTGTCCCCCAATCTCTGATGTGTGACCCACTATCAAACAGAGTACTGATGAAAAGCTTTGAGTATCAGAGGCTGCATTAATGAATGAATGAATGAGAGCCTAACCTTCTGCAAAGGCTGATGGGAGATTAAAAATGAACCATCCATGGAGGATGTTCAGAGGAAAACACCCACGCACCCATTAGAATTTCACACAACGCAAAATAAAGGCTTCCTCTCTACTAATTCTCAAAGTGTGTGGAATGAACAATAGTGGATTTGTACTTTTTTTGTACACGGCCAAGTTGATAGTATCCGCATTGATGTGAAGATAATTGGAAAAAATGTAATTACCACCATAGAAATATTATTTTATTTTATGACCACAATGATCAAAGTAACTTTTTTCTCTTCCTGTCTGGCTTCCTGTCCCTCTTTACCTCCGTCTTTCTCTCCCTCTTTCTTTCCCTCCCTTTTTCTCTCAATTTCCCTCTTTTTCTTTCACTCCATGTTTCCCTCTCTTTCCCTCTTTCTTTCTCTCCTTTTTTTCTCAGGTACATGCTGTTGCTTTTAATCTTGTTCTTCATCCCTGGGGTTGTGATGATCGTTGCCTATGGACTCATCTCCAGAGAGCTGTACCGGGGGATGAAGTTTGAGCTGGACCAAAACAGAGAGAACAGTTGTGAGACTCCTACACCACATGTATCTCCTGCCATGGATATGATTGAACAACTAATTTGTTTCTCACAAATAGAAAGTTATGTCAATGAAGTTGAGGTTTTGGGTTAGGGATTGGGGTTGGGGTTTTGAAATAGGGCGGTGCTGGGCAGAAGCAATGAGGGCAAGGACTAGGATTAGGGTTTTTAAAACAGGCAATGGTAAGGCTGGGGCCAGAATAAGGGTTTTGCATTCATACAGTAACTATTTTCTCATAAGGCCTGTTTATTTGTGAATGCATGTTCCCCACAATGCAGGCTTATGTCACCAACTCTTTTCTCATCCTATTATTAGTAATGTGCTCTGTCTTCAACCTACACACTTACTCACCTACACACTTACACCCAATTCAGACCCACTTACACACTTCAATGTACATTCCACAGCACTGAAGAATGGCGTAAACACCACTGTGACCACCAGCAACAACGACACAGACGATGATGGCTGCTACATCCAGATACCGAAGAAGCCACCGTCCATGGAGCTGTCCACCCTCACCACCCCTACTCTGGCCCCTCCTAAACCCAGAGTGTCCGCCGAGCACCCTCGAAGCAATACCTCGGAGGCTAAACTCTTGGCCAAGAAGCGCGTGATCCGCATGCTCATTATCACTGCCATTCTCTTCTTCCTCTGTTGGATGCCCCTGTACACGGCCAACACGTGGAAGGCATTTCACATCAGCTCAGCCCACAGGCTCCTCTCGGGGGCACCCATCTCGTTCATCCACCTATTGAGCTACACATCGGTGTGCGTCAACCCCGTTATCTATTGTTTTATGAATACACGCTTCCGCAAGGCGTTGCTCACCACCTTCGCCCACAGCCGTCTGCCCTGCTGTCGGCGGGAGAGGCGGAACGGCGGGGATGATGAGATGACAGTGACGGGGACTATGGGTCCTTTGTCCATGTCCAAGATCAGTTATACCACAGTGAGCACCGCGGGGACCTACTGATTCTTTGTGAAGGGGGCTAGGGGTACAGTGTCCATATTAGGACAGCCTCATTCTCAGCAGGACTTCTTCCTAATATGGACCCTGTATAGGGGAACACAGGGGGCTGTAGCAGTGGGTACACAGGTAGTTGTGACCAAGGATGGCAACCAACAGAATGCTTGTGCATTTTCTCTGCTTGTTCGCTCCTGATTTCTTAACGTTTTATTGTGTTACATACTGGGATTAAAATTGATCTCCTCAAAGCACTCTGTAATGTCAAAGTGGAAGAAAATGTCTAATGAAAAATAAAACACAAATATATATTGATTTGATAAGTATTCACCCTCCTGAGTCAATACATGTTAGAAACACCTTTGGGGATCATGACTAGACATCAATTTAAAGTCTTGCCATACATCTTCAAGCAGATTTAAGTCAACTGTAACTTGGCCACTCAGGGACATTCACTGTCTTCATGGTAAGCAACTCCAGTGTAGATTTGGCCTTGTGTTGTAGGTTATTGTTCCACGGAAAGGTGAATTCCTCTCCCAGTGTCTGGTATAAAGCAGACTTAAGCAGGTTTTCCTCTAGGATTTTGCCCGTGCTCAGCTCCATCCCATTTATTTTTGTCTTGGCCAATATCAATCATATCTATACCATGATGAAGCCAACAACATACTTGAAAATAAGGTGGCAGTTAGTCAATGATGTGTTTTATTGGATTTACCCCTAACGTAAGGCTTTGCATTTAGGTCAAAAGGTAATTTAGGTCATTTCATTAGGGCAACTGTATCTTTGATGTGTCTGGGTGGTTTAAAACATAATCAACAGCATAATTGTAAACTTTTTTTATTTGACGTATTTAACCTTTACATAACCAGGCAAGTCAGTTAAGAATACATTCTAATTTACAAGGCAAAAGGCCTCCTGCAGGGACGGAGGCTATGTCAGATAGGGGGAGTGAGGCCTAAGAAGGTTTTATAAATAAGCATCAAGCAGTGGGTCTTGCGACAGTTATACAGATATGACCAGTTTACAGAGGAGTATAGAGTGGAGTGATGTGTAAGGAGGATTGGTGGCATTTCTGATGGCCGAATGGTAAAGAACATCTAGCCGCTCGAGAGCACCCTTAACTGCCGATCTTAACTGCCGATCTCTAAACCCTCAGAGGTAGTAATCACACCTGTCGGGAGAGGGGCCTTCTTCTTACCAAACCATATGACCTTTGCTGGGAAAAGATAGGATAAGGCCGCATACACTGAGTGTACAAAACATTGTGTATGTGTGCCGTTCAGAACAAGGATAAGGGCAGAGAAAGCATGTTGGACACTAAGAAAGCTTTGTTTTAAGAGTAACACAAAATCAGAGGAGGGGCCAGCTGAGTATAAGACTGTATCATCTGCATATACAGTACATGGATGAAAGAGCTTCCTACTGCCTGACCTATGTTGTTGATGTAAATTGAGAAGAGTGTGGGGCCTAAGATCGAGCCTTGGAGTACTCCCTTGGTGACAGGCAGCGGCTGAGACCGCAGATCTTCTGACATTATACACTGCACTCTTTGAGAACTTGATTAAGCTTAAATGTCAGACTTGGTATTGTTACCCATCTATCAATCACTGCCCTTCTTTATGAGGCTTTCAAAAAGCTCCCTGGTCTTTGTAGTTGAATTTGTGCTAAATTCAATACTTGACTGAGGGGCCTTACAGATGTTGTATGTATGGGGGACAGAGTAAGGGAAAATAATGCCAACCCCTGTTATTTCACACAGTTAGTCCATATATTTTACTACTGAACTGATTTAGGTTTGCCTAAACAAAGGTGGTGAATACTTATGCAACAAATATATTTTAGTTATTTAGGTTTTCCTTTGTACACACAGTTCATTTGTACACATTTGTAGAATTCTCTTTTCACTTTAACAATATGGAGTATTATGTGTAGATCAACAACAAAAAATTTACAAGTAATGCCAGAAAAAAAAATCCAAGGGGTGTGAATACTTATGATACCCACTGTATGTGTGGTTTATTTATAGGACTGATTACCTGAACATATAAGGTATTTCAAATACAAAATGGAATGTTGATATTTTATGTAGTGCTTAAATGTGTGTGTGCTGTATATGTAATGTAAATGTTTCTGTATTTTTTATTGTTTTTATAAATCAATGCCAAACTGTATCACACAATGAGGAAAAGAGAGCATACGGCCGCATACACTGAGTGTACAAAACATTGTGTATGTGTGCCATTCAGAGGGTGAATGGGCAAGACAAAAGATTTAAGTGCCTTGTGTGAAGAACTGCAAAGCTGTTGGGTTTTTCACGCTCAACAGTTTCCCGTGTGTATCAAGAATCGTCCACCACCCAAAGGACATCCAGCCAACTTGACACAACTGTGGGAAGCATTGGAGTCAACATGAGGCAGCCTCCCTTTGGAACGCTTTCAACACCTTGTAGTGTCCATTCCCCAAAGAGTTGAGGGTGTTCTGAGGGCAAAAGGGGGTGTAACTCAATAGGAAGGTGTTCCTAATGTTTTATACACTCAGTGTAGAAGTTGTCTGATTACTCATCCTGAATTTAATTTTGCTGGTCTATCAATCGCTCCGTATATCAGTCTGAACCTACTACTTTGGAAGTCGTTTGTGCTGACGTGAAGATATGTATAGGCCCAACTCATCGGTTTCCAGAACGGTTTGACTTTGTTCGCATTTAAGAAGGCAAAATTCCAAAACTGTAGTGGGTGTGGCATTTGGCCGGAGATGTGGATGGGTAACCAGGCAAACATAGAAGATCTGTCACCCAAAGACTATTGATACAGTAGCTTGGTGGTTGGTGTCTTATAGCTCCCTACTGGAAATGTACAGTATATGTTTAAAATTAGTTGGAAATACTATAATTACACAATAGCACATTTAATTTTAACACAAATTAAATTATTACATATTTTCGTATTTTACCCCCTTTTACTCCCAATTACAATCTTGCCTCATCGCTGCAACTCCCCAAAGGGCTCGGGAGAGGCGAAGGTCGAGTCATACATCCTCCAAAACGTGACCCGCCAAAGTGCCCTTAACACCCACCTGCTTAACCCTGAAGCCAGCTGAATCAATGTGTCGGAGGAAACACTGAGGTCACCCTGCAGGCGCACAGCCCACCACAAAAATCATTAGAGCATGATGAGCCAAGTAATGCGCCCTCGGTCAAACCCTCCCCTAACCTGGACGACGCTGAGCCAATTGTGTGCCACTCTATGGGACTCCCGGTCACAGCTGGTTGTGACACAGCCTGCGATGCAGGGCCTTAGACCGCTGCGGCACTCAGGAGGCCCCGAATTGTATCATGTTACATGCATTCTATTCCGCCTTCGCTTTCACAAACAGCTAAAACGCTTGTTTGGAGTGCAGTTTTTTTTCCCCCGAAATACATTTCAAATGTATTGGAAAGAGGTTATCAAGTCCATTCAAATACATGGAACATGTTACAATTACAAACGTGTAAATCTTGTGTGAAATATCCGGTAAAGCTGTTTCCCACAGATAGTTATTACCTCCTCTGAAATGCTGTTGAAGCTTTTTATTGAGGGAAGGTACCACAGCCACAGTGTATCTACCATCCTCGTGTTGAACATATGAAAAACCATGTTGTACCTGCTGTAGAAATTTTTGCTTTGTTATTTCATGGTCCAAAGGAAAATTACTGCTAAAAATATGTTTCAATGTACCTGTTTGCAAATTGCAATGTTTCAGATCCATCCATGCATTATGTGATTGGTCTGTATACCGCAGGTGGACTTGCTCTTTGCTCAACGGTGTTCTGGCTATACATGGTACAGAAAAGCTGTTTTAGTCCAAGTCAACCTTCATGCTTGAGTTTCTCTGCAGTGTACTCACCCACCAACCGTAGCAGAGGCAAATTGATCGTGCTCAGCTTTAGACATGCTCAAAACCTCCATTTTATGGTTATAGATAAACAGCTGTGTTTTGGAGAGCTCCTGCAATGCTTATCTCATTGCTTCCTCGTCTTAAAAATGTTTACAAATAGCTGTATACTGATATATCTCTGTATTATTGACTGTGCCATGGAAAGGACTAAATCCTCCTTTTAGTGTGTGGTAATACACTATACTTTCCAACAATCCACAGTGTAGCAAAGAACTGACACCATTTAGATGATGCTGCTTTACGGTGTCCATTTTAGGACACCCTCTATCTCAGCAGAACTGCTTAGGATAATCATAACACAGTCAAATGAAGTAATGAACCGATGAAACTCAAAATGTGCAGAAACCCCATGAAATCCAAAATGCACAGAAGGCCACACACATTACACTCTTATTTATTTCCACGCAAGCGCACACACACGCACAGACACACACATACAGACACACACAACACACACACACAAAGGATCAGAGCTAAATCCTATGCAGGATTACACAATTATACAATTTCAATGCCCTCGCTGTTTCACCTTTACTTTTCCTCCCCTTAGGAAATGAAAATAGGCCTCTTTCCATGTCCTAACCTTATCCCCCTTAGACCTTTTCTCTCTCAGCAGAGAGGCGTTGAATATATGAACGGCAATAGAGACACTGCTGTGATATGCTTATGGTCCGTGTTCAATAACGGTATGTCACAGAGTCTTTAGGGGATTATTTGACTCCAATGGGCACATGCATAAACTCGCACATGCCTTGTAAAAGACATTGTTCAATCGTAGGTGTCTCTTAATCTTGGTATGACAAACGCCTGGGAGGGAATTCGGTAACACTCTACCTATAGCCTGTTGGTGTAATGCTTTATAAGTATTATGAGCCCTACAATGCATTATAACTGCAGGCTTTAAGTAAAGTGTTACTGGGAATTCATCACTTCGTTGATCAGCGTGGAGTAGCATGCACCACACTTAGCATCATTTGCTGCTCTCCCTGGCCTCAATTTGACCTTGTTTATCTACAATCTGTTCATATTGTTATGATCCTCTGTCCCGGTTACAAAAAGCCAATATCCATTTTAATACTCTGTTTAATTAGTGTTAATCTAAACGTCATCCCTACACACAATATGATTAGCAAACATATCATTGTGTGGTGTGTCTCTCACTTTGTGGTGTCAGCTTCACAAATGTTGTACGTATGAGGACCATAAAGAAGAGGAACAACCATTCACAACAACGTTATGACTAAAAATCTGTCTTTCTTTAAAAAACATCTTTATTTCTTTATTTTTTTTCCCCAAATTACAATTGTTTATTGCTAGATATGGTTGGAGCTAAGAGGGCAAAGCCAACAATAACTACAAGTAACATTTTAATGATAGGTTCTTATCCTCCAAGATATAAAAACTCGAACACAATTCTCTAATGTAGTTGAAGAAATGGCTCCTGGTAATCGGAAATGGGACCGAGAATAAGACCCTGGTGTTAAAATGTCTGTGGCTGATTCCAGAAACTCTAAAGTCAACATGGCACCCTTAATGGAAATGTAAAATTGAAATGGACCTAGACGGGGTGAACATGTCACTTGTTCCTGTGAGAGCATTTATTCAGGATAAACTCCATGTCTCTCTTCTTTAAATAGGTGTTAAAATAAGAAAAATACAGGCGCCATGGACAAACAATCTTGGTCTCGCCTCGTTTTCCAATAATTGTCTTGTACGTTTCAAGGTACCACGTGGCACCAACTAAATTACCTAGGGGACTTTATTAATTTACAATACATGATAAACTGCCTTGTTGTCTTTGTCTATCATTTGTTCTTAGTCTGGTGATGCATGCTTTTTTATTTAGTTAAGGATCTATCGCTGTTTTTCTTTGCTCTATTCCTTCTTGTTATTCGCATTGACAGAGTAATGCATGCAATGTAGTCCAAATGAGAACTTGATTTAAGACAGTATTAAATGATAGTGGCTTTACTGATAGTTCATTCAGAGGTATCTTGGTTTTGCACAGCAGTGCCAGTGTGTCTTGGATGGAGGGAGAATGGGAGATACAAAACCTGATTGAAAGCTAATCTTGCACACAAAACCAGACTGACAATTTATACATCAAGTGACAACTATATTATTCATCCAGGACATGCTGCTTTGCAAACCAAAGGGACAAGACAGACCAACACAAATGTCGGACGTGCGCAATTGATCACTTCCTGGCAGACGACAAACGGTGACGATTCAATATGCAGAATCGTCTGGAAATTAAAGGAAAACGATGGCTGATGTTCTGTGGTTAGAGACGATAGGATGGCCTCTCACTTTACACGACGCCCACCCACTTAAACACACTTCTGAAAGTATTATCTGAAATCGAATGAACTGCAATTGATTTAATACAGGATAAATGGGAATCTAAATGTGATTTGATGTATAATTTCTGCCAAATAATAGTAAGCCAAGAGCATATTTTCGAAAGATGCATTTATGCATGTATTTCAATTGACTGATTTCCTTATATGAACTGTAACTCAGTAAAATCATTGAAATTCTTGCATGTTGTGTTTATAATTTTGTTCAGTATATCTTCATTGCAATTTCCAACCGTCAACTAGGGGCAACGCGAGTGCCTGCTAATTTGGTCGGATCGCAACAAGCTAGGGCATTGGGGAGGAGGATAAGCTAAAACTATGCGCTATGGCTCCAAGAAATCACAGGTTCAATCCCAGCGTTAGGCATTTCTTTTGTGTTTTAACCCTTTCCCAAACCTTAACCATTCAGAATTAATGCCTAAGCTTAACCCTAATGCCTAAACTTAACCTAGACCTTAACACTTACTCAGTTAATGCCTAAACAAATGTTTCCCTTTCGTGCAGTTTGACTGACAGCTAACAGGTGTGGATAAATAAGATACTTTTGTACATGGTTCAGTTCTTACTTGGTTGAATCCTTGAAGTCTTTTTCAGACAGAAAGAGTTTCTGTGTCTGTGTTGTAAACTGCAACCATCAAGTCTGAACAACTGACTGCCATTAACTTTTGATAGCGTTATACTGCATTCTTTTCTGTATCAATCTGATTTGTCCATGCCAGGCCAGCTTTTGGTGTAAATTATTTGGTGTAAATTATTATCTGTAAAATGTTAGTGTCGCCACTTTGCAATGTTTTCAGGATTCTGGTTAGTTTCCCCACTTTGTAATGTTTTCAGGTTTCTGTGTTTATTTGTGTTTCATGTAAAATTATATTTAAAAAACAATAAATGTTTGGGCAACTCAGATAGGCGGTCTGTCATTAAATGTACACTGTGTTTTTTTGTGTGTGTGTCTCTGTCTGTGTGTGTGTGTGTGCATACGTACACACATCTGTGGCTGTGTGTACCATAGTGTGCATGCATAGACCTACGAGTGTGTACATGTTCATGGGAATTTGAATTCCACCAGCACTGAACAGTATCTCCTCATTTGATGTAACTTCTCTGGTTGCTGCTACCATAAAATTGGTTCTCTCGTGTGTCCGTTTATAGGCCTGTGAAATATTTTGCGTGAGGTCAACACTAAATAGAGCTCATTGGTTCACTCTATAGAGGCTGGTCTTTCATGCTAACATCAGGGCCAGGTCTCAAAGCTCCTGACGTGGTACCCCCTCAGGTGAAGGGCATAAACACTCGGTTTGTACAACTGATACCTATAATTATAGGTATAGGAGAAGAAGGGATAACAAAATAAAAAAAGAACAACAAAAAAAACGCTATAGAATTTATTGCCATAGTAACAAACTTTTTTCCTCAGACTTCTTTACTCATAAAACTGGAGCAATATATTTCTAAAAGTTATCTATCAAAGACACTGGTCCCATCACAATAAAAGCAATTCCCAAAGAGAGTGCCAGAGATGGTATCGGGATGCAACTAGTCATAGCTTGTCTGTCAGCAGGTGTTTGAAATTGTGTTTTGTTATTTGAGCAGAGTATGTTAAGGTATTGAGTGCGGCATAAAGTTTAAAGAATAAATACGTTTTGTCAAAGCACATGGCATATTATCATTAGGCTGATATTTGCCATATTCTTAAACCTGTCAAATCTTCCAGAGTAGATTCAGGTGTAATGCACAATGGATTTCAATAGCGACAGTAATAATGAATGAGTCAATAATGAAGCATATTAACCTTTTTCCCCATAACCTCTAAAAACAGTAAATAGTATGTATTTTTCTATAATGTTACACAAACAAAACACGTTTGGAATAGATGCATAGTGTCCATTATTAGTCCCCTGCCTCCATCCCCATGTGTTATGTCTGTGGGGCCGCTCCAGGGTACATTACTAACGTCAGATCCGGCACTCCAAGCAAATAGACTCTCACTCTCCCAATCAGCCTACCTAGACAGACAGAAAGGCTCATTCATCTCTCTCCGGGCCCTGACCCACTCTCAGGTGTACTCCACTCTCCTTTTCTATATAAATTGTTCTCCCCTCTCTTCTTCTCTAATTTCTGTATATACAGTGAATTGCAAAAGTATTCAGCCCTTTGGTGTTTTTCCTATTTTGTTGCATTGCAACCTGTAATTTAAATAGATGTTTTATTTGGATTTCATGTAATGGACTGTTAGGAATTTTATGAATAACGATTAAACAACATCTACATTTTAAATAGAACTATAACTAATTAAACTCTACTCTGTTTTATTATATCTGATTAATAATATGAATTCATAAGGAAGGGATTGTGGAGCATGAAACAGGGGGTAATTAAATAAAATAAATACCATTCCAGCCAGGTTGAGGACTGGAATTGTGGGTTTTTAAGTAAGCAAAAAGGATCGTTAACCTATGGTTGAACCGACTCAACTTAGCTCTGGGATGTTTAGATAAGGCAGTGTGTGTTTTCTTAGGTTTTCCATTAGCTGGGACTGTCTGCTGAATGGTGATGGATGAAGACTTCAGAAGTTTAATCTCAATTTAATTGTGTGTCT
Organism: Oncorhynchus clarkii lewisi; assembly: GCF_045791955.1. Lineage (NCBI taxonomy): Eukaryota > Metazoa > Chordata > Actinopteri > Salmoniformes > Salmonidae > Oncorhynchus > Oncorhynchus clarkii. Next base: position 28,928,078 of record NC_092164.1, read on the forward strand.
GGAGTGAGAGAGAGAAGGGGTGGGAATAAACTTTTGAACTGTTGGGAGAAAGGACAATTTATAACCTATGACGTCATATTTTGTATATAAACTGTTGTTCGTGGTTACATGGCAGCGCACTCCGAGAATAAATACTATTATTTAATTTTGATTAGACTGGTCTCTGTCTATTTTATGCAAATAAGAATCTTAAAAATTCTCATAGAATAGACTAAGATAATTAAATTAATGAAAACATATTGGAATTATGAAATTACATTAACATGGACATACACAAAATAGTCCAAATTAGTGAAGTGAAATGAAAAAATAACATGTTTCAAATAATTCTCAAAAATGAAAAACGGAAAGGTGGTGCAAGCATATGTATTCACCCCCTTTGAAATGAAGCCACTAAATAACATACGGTGCAACTAATTACCTTCAGAAGTCACATAATTAGTTAAATAAATTCCACCTGTGTGCAAGTGTCAATTTATCTGTCACATGATCTCAGTATATATACACCTGTTCTGAAAGGCCCCAGAGTCTGCAACACCACTAAGCAAGGGGTACCACCAAGCAAGTGGCACTATGAAGACCAAGGAGCTCTCCAAACAGGTCAGAGACAACGTTGTGGAGAAGTACAGATCTGAGTTGGGTTATAAAAAATTATTCAAAACTTTCAACATCCCACAAGCACCATTAAATCCATTATTAAAAAATTGAAAGAATATGGCACTAAAAACAAACCTGCCAAGAAAGGGCCGCCCACCAAAACTCACATTCCATAAGGACCACTTTAAGCCGTACACTCCACAGAGCTGGATTTTATGGAAGAGTGGCCAGAAAAAAATAAGCAAACATGTTTGGTGTTCGCCAAAAGGCATGTGGGAGACTCCCTAAACATATGGAAGAAGGTACTCTGGTCAGATCAAGGAATTTGGCCATCAGCAGGGACTGGGAAACTGGTCAGAATTGAAGGAATGATGGATGGCACTAAATACAGGGAAATTCTTGAGGGAAACCTGTTTCAGTCTTCCAGAGATTGCAGACTAGGACAGAGGTTCACTTTCCAGCAGGACAATGACCCTAAGCATACTGCTAAAGCAACAGTTGAGTGGTTTAATGGAAAACATTTAAATGTCTTGGAATGGCCTAGTCAAAGCCCAGACCTCAATCCAATTGAGAATATGTGGTATGACTTAAAGATTGCTGTACACCAGCAGAACCCATCCAACTTGAAGGAGCTGGAGCAGTTTTGCCTTGAAGAATGGGCAAAAATCCCAGTGGCTAGATGTGCCAAGCTTATAGAGACATACCCCAAGATACTTGCAGCTGTAATTGCTACAAAAGGTGTCTCTTCAATGTATTGACTTTGGGGAGGTGAATTGTTATGCGCGCTCAAGTTTTCATTTTTTTGTCTAATTTCTTGTTTGTTTCACAATAAAAATATGTTGCATCTTCAAAGTGGTAGGCATGTTGCGTAATTTAAATTATACAAACCCCCCAACAATCAATTTTAATTCCAGGTTGTAAGGCAACAAAATAGGAAACATACTTTCGCAAGCCACTGTATTCCTCTCTCTCTGTCTCTCTCTCTCTCTCTCTCTCTCTTTCTTATTTAGATTTCCTCCTCCCTCTCTTTTTCTGAAAATGTTTGCTCTTCTCTCTCTTTCCCTCTCTGTCTTTCTAAGGTTCTCGATTTAATCAGTATTGCTCAAGTTCAGCGCTGCAATGTTCGCAGAGGCTGCATTGACGATAAACGCTCCATATTTCGGCTCAGTCGGAATTTACTTTAGTGACGTGGTTTGGAGAAAAGAAAGCAGGAGAACAAGAGGTACTATACATTAGATGCTAAAAATGTTTGTTAGTATAGTGTTTGTGGAGCTGAATTCAACCAGATTTGATGTGTTATTTAAGTATGTGTAAAACAACTGCTGATTTAAGGGATATATCAGTGATGTTAAAATGAATGATAAAATAACTGTAATAAAAATTATTAATTTGATCAATCATTTTGTCATCTTCATGTCTTTTCTGCATGAAAAAATAGATTTCTGAACTAGTACTTCCAAATTTGCGGTGGTCTGGAACAAAATGCTTAAGCAGGCCAGGGGAAAGACAGCCTCGCCGTGTGCCTTTCTCCCACCCTTCAAACTCCAAACTCAATGTAAATCATTGACATGACTTGTGCATGCGTTTTTCTACCTTATACTGCCAGCTAACAGATGGTAAAAGGCAGAGAGCTTCGCAGCCTTTCATTTGTCAGCATTGTCTCATTTATTTTCCTTGCACTCAAATAATAAGTGTGCAGGTATATTGGCGTGAAACAAATAATGGGATAGGCTGGAGGATAGGCAGGATGGCTAACATATTGTGTCTGAAACCATTTTCAACGTTGGATTTTCTAGCAAAATAGGGCCAGGGTGATAAAGGATGAAATAACAACAACTGAGCTTGGGGACCTACATCAAGGAAGGAACAGAAAATACAAAATTATTTAAATCTTAGTGGTAACAATGGAAAGACTGGGTCTGTGGCTGCGCTGCTAGCAGCCGACTCTACTGCTTCCCCTGCCTTCTTTTCCCCACCAGCAACAGTGTGTGGACAAGAACCGGTTACTGCATCTTGAACAACTTGCCTATAGCACTCAACAAGCATGAGAAATGTGTGTCTCACATCCGAAGGCAGATAGCTCTTAAAACATTTGGCAGCTCACAGATAGATCTGGCATTGAATGAATAACATAGATTGAACATCAGCATGCACAATGCAAAGGTAAATGAGAATCGTGAGATTTTGAAAGATCAAATTAAATAATGCTACCTGCTACCGAAGTAAACATGAGTTGGCATTTTGTGGCAACGATGAGAGTGCCAGCTCATCAAACAGGCCAAAGAAAAAAGAGGCCCAGGGGCAACCACAGTGAGTGTACAAAATATTATGAACACCTGCTCTTTCCATGACATAGACTGACCAGGTGAATCCAGGTGAAAGCTATGATCCCTTATTGATCACTGTAGATGAAGGGGAGGAAACAATTTTTAAGCCTTAAGACTATTGAGACACGGATCGTGTATGTGTGCCATTCCGAAGGTGAATGGGAAAGACCAGTACCATTGAACGGGGTATGGCAGTAGGTGCCAGGTGCAGGAACTTCAATGCTGCTGGGTTTCCTGTGGGTATCAAGAATGGTCCACCATCCAGCCAACTTGACACAACTGTGGGAAGCATTGGAGTCAACATGATCTTGTCAGATTGTACAGTTCACAAATGGTACGAGACATTCACCTGGACAGGTTTTCAGCTTGTTGTTCCAGAATGACCTCACACACTCTTCCCTAGGCGACAAAGTTACTGCAGTTGGTCCTCACTATACCAGCTGTAACAGCATCCGTTGAGAGGTTATTTTCTGAGCTGAAACAAATATAAATTTATAGTCAAAACTGGACCGATAAAGGACGACTCTCATCCCTTGACATTTTCTCCATCGAGACCGAGACTTCTATAATTGATGGCCAAACAGGGAGGAGTTTTATAGTCCAGTCACTGATGTCTTTACTCAGAAGGATAAATGAATGGACTTTGTTTACAAGTAAACGTAAGTGCAAGCAGGTATTTATTTGCAGTAGAGCCGTCTACTATTATTACATTACAAATCTACCAGTCAAAAGTTTTGGACACACCTACTCATTACAGGGCTTTTCTTTATTTTTACATTTTTTTTACATTGTAGCATAATAGTGAAGACATGAAAACTATGAAACAACACATATGGAATCATATAGTAACCAAAAAAGCGTTAAATAAATCCCCAATATATTTTACATTTGAGATTCTTCAAAGTAGCCACCCTCTTCCATGATGACAGCTTTGCACACTCTTGGCATTCTCTCAACCTGCTGCATGAGGTAGTCCCCTGGAATGCAATTCAGTTAACAGGTGTGCCTTATTAAAAGTTAATTTGTGGAATTTTTTTCCTTCTTAATGCGTTTGAGCCAATCAGTTGTGTTGTGACAAGGTAGGGATGGTATACAGAAGATATACCTATTTAGTAAAAGATCAAATCCATATTATGGCAAGAAAAGCTCAAATAAGCAAAGAGAAACAACAGTACTTCATTATTTAAAGACATGAAGTTCAGTCAATTAGGAACATTTTAAGAACTTTCAAAGTTTCTTCAAGTGCAGTCGCAAAAACCATCAAGCGCTATTATTAAACTGGCTCTCATGAGGACGGCCACAGGAAAGGAAGACCCAGAGTTAGCTTTTCTGAAGAGGATAAGTTCATTAGAGTTACCAGCCTCAGAAATTTCAGCCAAAATAAATGCTTCACAGAGTTCAAGTAACAGACACATCTCAACATTATCTGTTTCGAGGAGACTGTGTGAATCAGGGTTTCATGGTTGAATTGCTGCAAATAAAACACTACTAAAGGACACCAATAAGAAGAATAGACCTGGTGGAAATCTGTCCTTTGGTCTAATGAGTCCAAATTAGATATTTTTGGTTCCAACCACCGTGTCTTTGTGAGACGCAGAGTAGGTGAATGGATGATCACTACATGTGTGGTTCCCACCATGTAGAATGGAGGAGGAGGTGTGATGGTGTGGGGGTGCTTTGCTGGTGACCCTGTCAGTGATTTACTTAGAATTCAAGGCACACTTAACCAGCATGGCTACCACAGCATTCTGCAGCGATACGCCATCCCATCTGGTTTGCGCTTAGTGTGACTATCATTTGTTTTTCAACAGGACAATGACACAAAACACTCATCCAGTCTGATATAAGGGCTATTTGACCAAGACGGAGAGGAATGCAGTGCTGCATCAGATTACCTGACCTCCACAATCACCTGACCTCAACCCAATTGAGATGGTTTGGGATGAGTTGGACCGCAGACTGAAGTAAAAGCAGGCAACAAGTGCTCAACATATGTGTGAACTCCTTTAATACTGTTGTAAAAGCCTTCCTCATGAAGCTGGTTGATGGAATTCCAAGAATGTGCAAAGCTGTCATCAAGGCAAAGCTTGGCTACTTTGAAGAATTTTTGTTTTGGTTACTTCATGATTCCATATTTGTTATTTTATAGTTTGGATGTCTTCACTGTTCTTTTACAATGCAGAACATTTAAAAAAAAAGAAATGAGTACGTGTTCCCAAACCTTTGACTGGTTCTGTATATATATATATATTTTTTTACCCCATTTTTCTCCCCAATTCCGTGATATCCCATTGGTAGTTACAATCTTGTCCCATCGTTTCAACTCCCGTATGTGTCCCGGGTGGCGGTCTAAGGCACTGCATCTCAGTGCAAGAGGCGCCACTACAGTCCGTGGTTTGAATGCAGGCTGTATCACATCTGGCCATGATTGGGAGTCTCATGGGGTGGCGCACAATTGACCCAGTGTCATCCAGATTTGGCCGGGTAGGTGGTCACTGTAAATAAGAATTTGTTCTTAACTGACTTGCCTAGTTAAATAAAGGTAAAATATGTATGTATATATATCAATATATATAAATATATTTACCAAAAAAGATTGGAAATTATGCAGACAATTACATTAACGCAATATTAAACCCTAAGAAAAAAATACTCCCGTATGGACTCAGGAGAGGCAAAGGTCAAACGCCATGTGTCCTCTGAAACACGACCCTGCCAAGCCGAACTGCTTCTTGACACACTGCTCACTTAACCCAGAAGCCAGCCATACCAATGTGTCAGAGGAAACACTGTACAACTGGTGACAGGCATCATGCAACTGGCCTGCCACAGCAGTTGCTAGAGAGCAATGGGACAAGGACATCCCAGCTAGCCAAACCCTCCTCTAACCCAGACAATGTTGGGCAAATTGTGCACTGCCTCATGGGTCTCTCAGTCGTGGCCAGCTGCAACACAGCCAAGGTTTGAACCCGGGTCTGTAGTGACTTCAATGCAGTGCCTTAGACCACTGTGCCACTCGGGAGGCCCCCCCCCCCCAAAAAACGTGTATTTAACATGAAATAATATATATTTACTTCACAATTCTAAAAACAAAATGATACTTATTAGTATTAAAATGCGTATTTACATGCATAAATTGAAATAGAAAACGGTTAAATGAAAATTGGAAATGGTAAACAAAAATGATATTACAAATCCTAAATGGTAAATGGAAAGAGACAAAACCATTTAATAGTAAACAGAAAATCATGAACACAATGTGCATAGCGGAAATGAAAACTATAACGCCACAGGATGAGACACATGGTTTGAGTCTCTGAAATGCATTAGAATACAAGAGGCAGGCAATAGGCAGGTCGAGGACAGGCAGAAGTTCATTATCAGCTCAGAGTCCGAAAGGTACAGTGTGGCAGGCTTGAGGTCTGGGTAGGCAGAAAAGGTCGAGACCGGGAAGGCTAGAAAACAGAGACTAGGAAAAACAAGAGCACGGACAAAACACGCTGGTAGGCTTGACGAGACAAGACGAACTGACAACAGACAAACAGAGAACACGGGTATAAATGCACGGGGGATAATGTGGAATGTGGACACCTGGAGGTGGGTGGAGACCAGCACAAAGACAGGTGAAACAGATCAGGGTGTGACAAAAGTGTTTGTTTTCATTTTCCAACTTCCCAATAAGCATTTTCTTTTTTTTATTTTTAAAGGGTAAATTGCTTCTTGGAGGCATGAACCAGGTGAAGCATAGGTCTGCTAAACTGAAGCCTAAGCATTGACTCGAGCTAATGTAACTCTTCAGGTCTCATGCAAGGTTAGGCCTAGTCATGATGCATGTCTGGTAACTAAACCACCTCGGTTACAATTCATCATCCTTTGAACTCCTCCTCACAAACACCCATCTGAGCCATGGCACAAATATGACTGACAGGGTTCGAACAAGGGTCTTCTGCACATCAGAAAAGCACATTAGTCCGCTAAACCAAAGCCGATAGCCAAATGCAACTAACCAGTAAGAAGTGGTTCGGTGACTATGCACACGTGATGAGTAACTTCTCCTGAGACCAGAAAAATTGCATTGGCTCCCCAAACTAAATTGCCTAGGCTTTGGTTTTGCAGGCTAATAAGTTATTCTGGTGTACAGAACACCAGATTTGAACCTTGTAGGTTACACTGAATGGTGGTGTTGTGTTTCTTTCCTGGCTCACTCCTCAAGGAAGCAATTTGCATACACTTTGAAAATTAATACAGCCACTTTGCACATTGCATTTACCATTTTATGTTTACCATTCACCACTTTATGTTTACCATTTACCATTTTCATTTATAATTTCTGTTTGGGCGATTCCATGCCAGCGTAGCCCGACATTTTTTGAGGGGTATCTCAATTTGTCCTGGAAATTTTCACATATAAACTCAATTTGCAGGAAAGATGTTTGACATGCTTTTTAAATTTGTATCACAAACAATTTTTTGTGAAAATCATGATGAAATTGGCCATTTTCTACCCTTTTTAGACCTAGACATGACTCATTTAAGACCCATGAACTGTGCATGATACATACAACATCTTGGTGTCATTATACTCCATATAGTGTGTTCTCAAATATGGAATATGTCTATATTCTGAGATAAAAATGTCACATTAATTTATTCAACATATACAAATGCTTGAGACTATGAGGCTCTGTCGGCAAAAAGATAAATTGGAGATAATTGGCTTTAAAGTGCCGAACCCGCATTGGATTGAATAGTGTCAGGGCTATGTTAAAACCAAGCTAATAACAATGTTTTGACAAAAATGCAAATAGAACCTTATAGTCCCAAGCTCTCTATGTCTAAAAATGAACAATATTCATATTAATAATGTTTTATGTTGAATAAAATTTATGTTAAAATGTGTATTTCAGAATCTAGACCTTCTCTGTATGTTAAAGCACACTATGAAGAGTACAATGACACCAAGATTTTGTCTGTATCATGTACGGTTTACAGATCATATGGTCTAACAGGAGGCATGTATAGGTCTAACATGGACCTAAAATGGTAACTTTCATCATGATTTTCTCAAAAATGGTTTGTGATACAAGATGGTAAAAGAATTTCAAACATAACTCCTCTCTATGAATTCCCAGACCAATCTGAGATACCAAAAATGTTATTTGCTATATCACCTGTTAACTTTTTCCAATTTCCAATCAACCATTTTCGATTTTCATTTTAACATTGCAATTTCAGTGTGGCATTAATCATATGCACTGATATGAAAATATAAATGCATTTATTATTTTCACATTTCAATTGAGCATTTACATACTCAAGGATGTTGTATGTTTAAAACGTTTTCTTTACATTTAAGAGATAACAATAATTAACATAAAATTGAGGGACAATAATTTAGTAATAATATTCGTTTTTTGGTTATATTGTAACGCTTTTGGCATTCAAAGTAATATACTGTATACAGTATATTTCTGTTGATCTACTCAAAACATGTCCCTACACCTTGACACATGAGCATTGGGAAAAGCCCATTTGCTTCCCCCCAGTATTTTCTGCAATGCATACACAGATATGTTTTACAGTATGAAGGACTTCTCATTAAATAACAGTTTCATGAAATAAACTATGTATTATTTGTATTTTTTAAGTGTTTTAAATGGTGCCAAAGTCCATGGACAGCATTACAGTACAATTAAAAAATAACCCAAATAAATATATTTTCAGCCTTTGTCTTCTTTAGTTGCTAGGGAACTAAATTAAATTGACCTAAAAAAGTATTTCATGGATTTAATTTAACCTCAGGAAAAGTTAATCTGTCAATCTTGTGGGTATACAACTCATCTTGACTCGACATGCTAATTACTTGGCCTCGGCTAAGTGTGGAAACTGAACGCAAGATTATTGGCTTCATCTTCGGTGACAGCTTGTAGAAGATATCACATATTTGGCCAGTTTTGCAGGGTTCCTTTCCTGTCCCCAAAGTTACAGACCAGAAGTTTGCAAAGCATGCCACATCATTAGCCATTACCACAGTTTTGCTGGTTAATTTCCTGTTCCACAGCATTAGTGCTGTTAAGTGTCCCTCCAGCTTCTCCCACTCTGATTTAACACCAATTTGTCTTTACTCCCACGACTTGCCAGCTTGAGAGTGTTTTACTTTAGGAGTGCCACGTGAAAATAGACAACTAAGCAGAAGAGAAGGGAGCCTTTAAAATGACAACGGGTGTTAAGATACATTTTATTGGCGTCATCCTTGGATCATGTTTAATAGTGCCAGGCGTCATAGGAACAGATGGTACAAGTATAGGGGAAATACTTAGCAGTGATCTAAAACAGATTGAATTTGGCTACAGTATGTACAGTGCCTTGCGAAAGTATTTGGCCCCCTTGAACTTTGCGACCTTTTGCCACAAATCAGGCTCAAACATAAAGATATAAAACTGTATTTTTTTGTGAAGAATCAACAACAAGTGGGACACAATCATGAAGTGGAACGACATTTATTGGATATTTCAAACTTTTTTAACAAATCAAAAACTGAAAAATTGGGCGTGCAAAATTATTCAGCCCCCTTAAGTTAATACTTTGTAGCTCCACCTTTTGCTGCGATTACAGCTGTAAGTCGCTTGGGGTATGTCTCTATCAGTTTTGCACATCGAGAGACTGACATTTTTTCCCATTCCACCTTGCAAAACAGCTCGAGCTCAGTGAGGTTGGATGGAGAGCATTTGTGAACAGCAGTTTTCAGTTCTTTCCACAGATTCTCGATTGGATTCAGGTCTGGACTTTGACTTGGCCATTCTAACACCTGGATATGTTTATTTTTTAACCATTCCATTGTATATTTTGCTTTATGTTTTGGATCATTGTCTTGTTGGAAGACAAATCTCCGTCCCAGTCTCAGGTCTTTTGCAGACTCCATCAGGTCTTCTTCCAGAATGGTCCTGTATTTGGCTCCATCCATCTTCCCATCAATTTTAACCATCTTCCCTGTCCCTGCTGAAGAAAAGCAGGCCCAAACCATGATGCTGCCACCACCATGTTTGACAGTGGGGATGGTGTGTTCAGCTGTGTTGCTTTTACGCCAAACATAACGTCTTGCATTGTTGCCAAAAAGTTCAATTTTGGTTTCATCTGACCAGAGCACCTTCTTCCACATGTTTGGTGTGTCTCCCAGGTGGTTTGTGGCAAACTTTAAACAACACTTTTTATGGATATCTTTAAGAAATGGCTTTCTTCTTGCCACTCTTCCATAAAGGCCAGATTTGTGCAATATACGACTGATTGTTGTCCTATGGACAGAGTCTCCCACCTCAGCTGTAGATCTCTGCAGTTCATCCAGAGTGATCATGGGCCTCTTGGCTGCATCTCTGATCAGTCTTCTCCTTGTATGAGCTTAAAGTTTAGAGGGACGGCCAGGTCTTGGTAGATTTGCAGTGGTCTGATACTCCTTCCATTTCAATATTATCGCTTGCACAGTGCTCCTTGGGATGTTTAAAGCTTGGGAAATCTTTTTGTATCCAAATCCGGCTTTAAACTTCTTCACAACAGTATCTCGGACCTGCCTGGTGTGTTCCTTGTTCTTCATGATGCTCTCTGCGCTTTTAACGGACCTCTGAGACTATCACAGTGCAGGTGCATTTATACGGAGACTTGATTGCACACAGGTGGATTGTATTTATCATCATTAGTCATTTAGGTCAACATTGGATCATTCAGAGATCCTCACTGAACTTCTGGAGAGAGTTTGCTGCACTGAAAGTAAAGGGGCTGAATAATTTTGCACGCCCAATTTTTCAGTTTTTGATTTGTTAAAAAAGTTTGAAATATCCAATAAATGTCGTTCCACTTCATCATTGTGTCCCACTAGTTGTTGATTCTTCACAAAAAAATACAGTTTTATATCTTTATGTTTGAAGCCTGAAATGTGGCAAAAGGTCGCAAAGTTCAAGGGGGCCGAATACTTTCGCAAGGCACTGTAAGTATGTATGATATCTGCTAGACATCACCTTGTTAACATATACCTATTATTTTCCTCCATCTTTTCTCTTATTTTGTTTTAAGGAGACTACTGGGATCATTTGATTATGTCCATAGTAGGAGGTGTTATAGCAACAGTGTCACGCCCTGACCTTAGAGAGCTTTTTATGTCTCTAGTTTGGTTTGGTCAGGGTGTGATTTGGGTGGGCATTCTATGTTCTATTTTTCTATGTTTTTGTATTTCTTTGTTTTGACCGGGTATGGCTGTCAATCAGGGACAGCTGTCATTCGTTGTTACTGATTGGGAATCATACTTGGGCATCCTTTTTCCCTATTGTCATTGTGGGAAGTTATTTGTTAGTGGCACTTAGCCCTGTAAGGGGGGGGGGGGGTCACAGTTGTTGTTCGTTTCTTGTTTTGTTGGCGACATTTTAAATAAAAAAGAGAAATGTACACTCACCACGCCGCACTTTGGTCGTCTTCTTTCTACGGCCGTGACAAACAGATGATAGTCCTAGCATTAGTTTAGCCTACAAGTTGTGATAAAGATGAAGTTGACAGATATAAAAAGTTTTAAAAACTAATTAAAAAGTAGAATTACCTGTGTAAGAGCCTTTTTTGTCCTCCAATCTCAGACAAGGAAAGAAAAGCTTCACTGTCTGAGCTTTCATAATCACAATGCTCTTGTCCTCTGAGATGAAAAAGAGTGGAATAGTGTACAGTCATAGTACTGTACAGTATCTCTGGCCCTCTCAACACTTATTATTTTTTATAGAAATACTCCTTTTGTATAAAAGATTTCTCAGAAGTGCAATTACTGTACTTGAGCTTATTCATTTGGAGAAAAAACACTACTTCAACAATGGTCCATTCACCTCTGCAACACTTCACATCACTTACTCTTCCCAATTCATGAAGTGTTTGGTTTCTATTTGATTCTCCTCCTTTTCTTCCAATCCTCTACTTTTCTAACGAACATAAGATTCACATGGAGCGACAGTAGTCTGCATTTTTCAGTAATTCTTTCCTTTCTGCACCGTAGTGTGACAGCCTATGGTCTGTGAACCAAGCGGGTAGAATTAATTAAATATTTGTGTGAGGACAATGCTTTTAGCTAACACTTCGCTAAACCTTCTTACGGCTTCGAACATTGTCAATCTATGTGCAGTTCGAGGTATCAGAGCCTATTTTGACTTCATTTGAATGAGCCTGCAATACCCAAACCAAATCTCAAATTCACAGGCAAATTCACAGTTGGAGTATTTCTAAGATGTTTTATTCATTTTGGTTTTGCAGCCTTTCAT